>NW_026712178.1:1363647-1645598 GCF_030504385.1 Musca domestica | reverse complement strand
CATTTCGGGGTTTTTAGCATCGTTTTGATTGCAGATATTTAAAGAGGAAAAATAGGGTATTTTAAAATGCTCATAACTCCTTAAATATTGACATTTCGGGGTTTTAGCATCGTTTTGATTGCAGATATTTAAGAGAAAAATAGGTATTTTAAAATGCTCATAACTCCTTAAATATTGACATTTCGGGTTTTTTAGCATCGTTTTGATTGCAGATATTTAAAGAGGAAATATAGGTATTTTAAAATGCTCATAACTCCTTAAATATTGACATTTCGGGGTTTTTAGCATCGTTTTGATTGCAGATATTTAAAGAGGAAAATAGGGTATTTTAAAATGCTCATAACTCCTTAAATATTGACATTTCGGGTTTTTAGCATCGTTTGATTGAGATATTTAAGAGGAAAATAGGGTATTTTAAAATGCTCATAACTCCTTAAATATTGACATTTCGGGGTTTTTAGCATCGTTTTGATTGCAGATTTTTAAAGAGGAAATAGGGTATTTTAAAATGCTCATAACTCCTTAAATATTGACATTTCGGGTTTTTAGCATCGTTTTGATTGCAGATATTTAAGAGAAAAATAGGGTATTTAAAAATGCTCATAACTCCTTAAATATTGACATTTCGGGTTTTTAGCATCGTTTTGATTGGAGATATTTAAAGAGGAAAAATAGGGTATTTTAAATGCTCATAACTCCTTAAATATTGACATTTCGGGTTTTTTAGCATCGTTTTGATTGCAGATATTTTAGAGAAAATGGGTATTTTAAAATGCTCATAACTCCTTAAATATTGACATTTCGGGGTTTTTAGCATCGTTTTGATTGGAGATATTAAAGAGGAAAATAGGGTATTTTAAATGCTCATAACTCCTTAATATTGACATTTCGGGGTTTTTTAGCATCGTTTTGATTGCAGATATTTAAAGAGGAAAAATAGGGTATTTTAAATGCTCATAACTCCTTAAATATTGACATTTCGGGGTTTTTAGCATCGTTTTGATTGCAGATATTTAAAGAGGAAAAATAGGGTATTTTAAAATGCTCATAACTCTCTTAAATATTGACATTTCGGGGTTTTTAGCATCGTTTTTGATGCAGATATTTAAAGAGGAAAAAGGGTATTTTAAAATGCTCATAACTCCTTAAATATTGACATTTCGGGGTTTTTAGCATCGTTTTGATTGGAGATATTTAAAGAGGAAAATAGGGTATTTAAAATGCTCATAACTCCTTAAATATTGACATTTCGGGGTTTTAGCATCGTTTTGATTGCAGATATTTAAAGAGGAAAATAGGGTATTTTAAAATGCTCATAACTCCTTAAATATTGACATTTCGGGGTTTTTAGCATCGTTTTGATTGCGATATTTAAAGAGGAAAATAGGGTATTTTAAAATGCTCATAACTCCTTAAATATTGACATTTCGGGGTTTTAGCATCGTTTTGATTGCAGATATTTAAAGAGGAAAAATAGTATTTTAAAATGCTCATAACTCCTTAAATATTGACATTTCGGGGTTTTTAGCATCGTTTTGATTGCAGATATTTAAAGAGGAAAAATAGGTATTTTAAAATGCTCATAACTCCTTAAATATTGACATTTCGGGGTTTTTTCATCGTTTTGATTGGATATTTAAAGAGGAAAATAGGTATTTTAAAATGCTCATAACTCCTTAAATATTGACATTTCGGGGTTTTTTAGCATCGTTTTGATTGCAGATATTTAAAGAGGAAAAATAGGGTATTTTAAAATGCTCATAACTCCTTAAATATTGACATTTCGGGGTTTTAGCATCGTTTTGATTGCAGATATTTAAAGAGGAAAAATAGGGTATTTTAAAATGCTCATAACTCCTTAAATATTGACATTTCGGGGTTTTTAGCATCGTTTTGATTGCAGATATTTAAAGGAAAAATAGGGTTTTAAAATGCTCATAACTCCTTAATATTGACATTTCGGGTTTTTAGCATCGTTTTGATTGCAGATATTTAAAGAGGAAAATAGGGTATTTTAAAATGCTCATAACTCCTTAAATATTGACATTTCGGGTTTTTAGCATCGTTTTGATTGGAGATATTAAAGAGGAAAAATGGGTATTTTAAAATGCTCATAACTCCTTAAATATTGACATTTCGGGGTTTTTAGCATCGTTTTGATTGCAGATATTTAAAGAGGAAAAATAGGGTATTTTAAATGCTCATAACTCCTAAATATTGACATTTCGGGGTTTTTAGCATCGTTTTGATTGCAGTTTCTTTATAGCCTGCTTTTAAATGCTCATAACTCCTTAAATATTGACATTTCGGGGTTTTTAGCATCGTTTTGATTGCAGATATTTAAGAGGAAATAGGGTATTTTAAAATGCTCATAACTCCTTAAATATTGACATTTCGGGGTTTTTAGCATCGTTTTGATTGCAGATATTTAAAGAGAAAATAGGGTATTTTAAAATGCTCATAACTCCTTAATATTGACATTTCGGGGTTTTTAGCATCGTTTTGATTGCAGTTTCTTTATAGCCTGCTTTAAAATGCTCATAACTCCTTAAATATTGACATTTCGGGTTTTTAGCATCGTTTTGATTGCAGATATTTAAAGAGGAAAAATAGGGTATTTTAAAATGCTCATACTCCTTAAATATTGACATTTCGGGTTTTAGCATCGTTTTGATTGCAGTTTCTTTATACCTGCTTTAAAATGCTCATAACTCCTTAAATATTGACATTTCGGGGTTTTTAGCATCGTTTTGATTGCAGATATTTAAAGAGGAAAAATAGGGTATTTTAAAATGCTCATAACTCCTTAATATTGACATTTCGGGGTTTTTAGCATCGTTTTGATTGCAGATATTTAAAGAGGAAAAATAGGTATTTTAAAATGCTCATAACTCCTTAAATATTGACATTTCGGGGTTTTTAGCATCGTTTGATTGCAGATATTAAAGAGGAAAAATAGGGTATTTTAAAATGCTCATAACTCCTTAAATTTGACATTTCGGGTTTTTAGCATCGTTTTGGATGGCAGATATTTAAGAGGAAAAATAGGGTATTTTAAAATGCTCATAACTCCTTAAATATTGACATTTCGGGGTTTTTTAGCATCGTTTGGATTGGAGATATTTAAAGGGGGAAAATAGGGTATTTAAAAATGCTCATAACTCCTTAAATATTGACATTTCGGGGTTTTTTAGCATCGTTTTGATGGCAGATATTTAAAGAGGGAAAAATAGGGTTATTTTAAAATGCTCATAACTCCTTAAATATTGACATTTCGGGTTTTTAGCATCGTTTTGATTGCAGTTTCTTTATAGCCTGCTTTAAAATGCTCATAACTCCTTAAATATGACATTTCGGGGTTTTTAGCATCGTTTTGATTGGAGATATTTAAAGAGGAAAAATAGGGTATTTTAAAAATGCTCATAACTCCTTAAATATTGACATTTCGGGGTTTTAGCATCGTTTTGATTGGAGATATTTAGAGAGAAAAATAGGGTATTTTAAAAATGGTCATAACTCCTTAAATATTGACATTTCGGGGTTTTTAGCATCGTTTTGATTGGAGATATTTAAAGAGGAAAAATAGGGTATTTTAAAATGCTCATAACTCCTTAAATATTGACATTTCGGGGTTTTTAGCATCGTTTTGATTGCAGATATTTAAAGAGGAAAAATAGGGTATTTTAAAATGCTCATAACTCCTTAAATATTGACATTTCGGGGTTTTTAGCATCGTTTTGATTGCAGATATTTAAAGAGGAAAATAGGGTATTTTAAAATGCTCATAACTCCTTAAATATTGACATTTCGGGGTTTTTAGCATCGTTTTGATTGCAGTTTCTTTAGAGCCTGCTTTAAAAATGCTCATAACTCCTTAAATATTGACATTTCGGGGTTTTTAGCATCGTTTTGATTGCAGATATTTAAGAGGAAAATGGGTATTTTAAAATGCTCATAACTCCTTAAATATTGACATTTCGGGGTTTTTAGCATCGTTTTGATTGCAGATATTTAAAGAGGAAAATAGGGTATTTAAAATGCTCATAACTCCTTAAATATTGACATTTCGGGGTTTTTAGCATCGTTTTGATTGCAGATATTTAAAGAGGAAAAATAGGGTATTTTAAAATGCTCATAACTCCTTAAATATTGACATTTCGGGGTTTTTAGCATCGTTTTGATTGCAGTTTCTTTATAGCCTTTTTAAATGCTCATAACTCCTTAAATATTGACATTTCGGGTTTTTTAGCATCGTTTTGATTGCAGATATTTAAAGAGGAAAATAGGGTATTTTAAAATGCTCATAACTCCTTAAATATTGACATTTCGGGGTTTTAGCATCGTTTTGATTGGAGATATTTAAAGAGGAAAATAGGGTATTTTAAAATGCTCATAACTCCTTAATATTGACATTTCGGGTTTTTAGCATCGTTTTGATTGCAGTTTCTTTATAGCCTGCTTTAAAACGCTCATAACTCCTTAAATATTGACATTTCGGGTTTTTAGCATCGTTTTGATTGGAGATTTAAAGAGGAAAATAGGGTATTTTAAATGCTCATAACTCCTTAAATATTGACATTTCGGGTTTTTAGCATCGTTTTGATTGCAGTTTCTTAATCCTATTTAAAATGCTCATAACTCCTTAAATATTGACATTTCGGGGTTTTTAGCATCGTTTTGATTGCAGATATTTAAAGAGAAAAATAGGGTATTTTAAAATGCTCATAACTCCTTAAATATTGACATTTCGGGGTTTTTAGCATCGTTTTGATTGGAGATATTTAAGAGGAAAATAGGGTATTTTAAATGCTCATAACTCCTTAAATATGACATTTCGGGTTTTTTAGCATCGTTTTGATTGCAGTTTCTTTATAGCCTGCTTTAAAATGCTCATAACTCCTTAAATATTGACATTTCGGGGTTTTTAGCATCGTTTTGATTGCAGATATTTAAAGAGGAAAAATAGGGTATTTTAAAATGCTCATAACTCCTTAAATATTGACATTTCGGGGTTTTAGCATCGTTTTGATTGCAGATATTAAAGAGGAAAAATAGGGTATTTTAAAATGCTCATAACTCCTTAAATATTGACATTTCGGGGTTTTTAGCATCGTTTTGATTGCAGATATTTAAAGAGGAAAAATGGTATTTTAAAATGCTCATAACTCCTTAAATATTGACATTTCGGGGTTTTTAGCATCATCGTTTTGATTGCAGATATTTAAAGAGGAAAAATAGGGTATTTTAAAATGCTCATAACTCCTTAAATATTGACATTTCGGGGTTTTTAGCATCGTTTTGATTGCAGTTTCTTTAAAGAGCCTGCTTTAAAATGCTCATAACTCCTTAAATATTGACATTTCGGGTTTTTAGCATCGTTTTGATTGCAGATATTTAAGAGGAAAAATAGGGTATTTTAAAATGCTCATAACTCCTTAAATATTGACATTTCGGGGTTTTTAGCATCGTTTTGATTGCAGTTTCTTTAGAGCCTGCTTTAAACGCTCATAACTCCTTAAATATTGACAGTTTCGGGGTTTTTAGCATCGTTTTGATTGGAGATAGTTAAAGAGGCAAAATAGGGTATGTTAAATGCTCATACCTCCTTAATATTGACATTTCTGGGTTTTTAAGCATCGTTTTGATTGCAGTTTCTTTAATAGCCTTCTTTAAAAATGCTCATAACTCCTTAAATATTGACATTCGGGGGTTTTAGCATCGTTTTGATTGGAGATATTTAAAGAGGAAAAATAGGGTATTTTAGAAATGCTCATAACTCCTTAATATTGACATTTCGGGGTTTTAGCATCGTTTTGATTGCAGTTTCGTTATAGCCGCTTTAAAATGCTCATAACTCCTTAAATATTGACATTTCGGGGTTTTTAGCATCGTTTTGATTGGAGATATTTAAAGAGGAAAAAATAGGGTATTTTAAAAATGCTCATAACTCCTTAAATATTGACATTTCGGGGGTTTTAGCATCGTTTTGATTGCAGTTTCTTTATAGCCTCTTTAAAATGCTCATAACTCCTTAAATATTGACATTTCGGGGTTTTTAGCATCGTTTTGATTGCAGATATTTAAAGAGGAAAAATAGGGATTTTAAAATGCTCATAACTCCTTAAATATTGACATTTCGGTGTTTTAGCATCGTTTGATTGGAGATATTTAAAGAGGAAAAATAGGGATTGTAAATGCTCATAACTCCTGTAAATATTGACATTTCGGGGTTTTAGCTCGTTTTGATTGCAGTTTCTTTATAGCCTGCTTTAAAAACGCTCATAACTCCTTAAATATTGTACATTTCGGGGTTTTTTAGCATCGTTTTGGATTGGAGATATTTAAAGAGGAAAAATGGGTATTTTAAAATGCTCATAACTCTTAAATATTGCATTTCGGGTTTTGTAAGCATCGTTTTGAGTGCAGTTTCTTTATAGCCTGCTTTAAAAATGCTCATAACTCCTTAAATATTGACATTTCGGGGTTTTTAGCATCGTTTTGATTGGAGATATTTAAAGAGGAAAAATAGGGTATTTTAAAATGCTCATAACTCCTTAATATTGACATTTCGGGGTTTTAGCATCGTTTATGATTGCAGTTTCTTCTTATAGCCTGCTTTAAAATGCTCATAACTCCTTAAATATGGACATTTCGGGGTTTTTAGCATCGTTTTGATTGGAGATATTTAAGAGGAAAAGAATAGGGGCATTTTAAAATGCTCATAACTCTTAAATATTGACATTTCTGGGTTTTTAGCATCGTTTTGATTGGAGATATTTAAAGAGTAAAAATAGGGTATTTTAAAATGCTCATAACTCCTTAAATAGTTGACATTTCGGGGTTTTTAGCATCGTTTTGATTGGAGATATTAAAGAGGAAAATAGGGTATTTAAAAGGCTCATAACTCCTTAAATAGTGACATTTCGGGGTTGTTAGCAGCGTTTGATTGCAGTTCTTTATAGCCTGCTTTAAAATGCTCATAACTCCTTAATATTGACATTTCGGGGGTTTTTAGCATCGTTTGATTTGCAGATATTTAAAGAGGAAAAATAGGGTATTTTAAAAATGCTCATAACTCCTTAAATATTGACATTTCGGGGTTTTTAGCATCGTTTTGATTGCAGTTTCTTATAGCCTGCTTTAAAATGCTCATAACTCCTTAAATATTGACATTTCGGGGTTTTTAGCATCGTTTGATTGGAGATATTTAAAGAGGAAAAATAGGGTATTTTAAAATGCTCATAACTCCTTAAATATTGACATTTCGGGGTTTTAGCATCGTTTTGATTGCAGTTTCTTTATAGCCTGCTTTAAAATGCTCATAACTCCTTAAATATTGACATTTCGGGGTTTTAGCATCGTTTGATTGCAGATATTTAAAGAGGAAAAATAGGGTATTTTAAAATGAATGATGAACGGGGTTTTTTAGCATCGTTTTGATTGCAGTTTCTTTATAGCCTGCTTTAAAAATGCTCATAACTCCTTAAATATTGACATTTCGGGGTTTTTAGCATCGTTTTGATTGCAGATATTTAAAGAGGAAAAATAGGGTATTTTAAAATGCTCATAACTCCTTAAATATTGACATTTCGGGGTTTTTTAGCATCGTTTGGTTGCAGTTTCTTTATAGCCTGCTTTAAAATGCTCATAACTCCTTAAATATGACATTTCGGGGTTTTTAGCATCGTTTTGATTGGAGATATTTAAAGAGGAAAAATAGGGTATTTAAAATGCTCATAACTCCTTAATATTGACATTTCGGGGTTTTTAGCATCGTTTTGATTGCAGTTCTTTATAGCCTGCTTTAAAATGCTCATAACTCCTTAAATATTGACATTTCGGGGTTTTTAGCATCGTTTTGATTGCAGTTTTCTTTATAGCCTGCTTAAATGCTCATAACTCCTTAAATATTGACATTTCGGGGTTTTTAGCATCGTTTTGATTGGAGATATTTAAAGAGGAAAAATAGGGTATTTTAAAAATGCTCATAACTCCTTAAATATTGACATTTCGGGGTTTTTAGCATCGTTTGATTGCAGTTTCTTTATAGCCTGCTTTAAAATGCTCATAACTCCTTAAATATTGACATTTCGGGGTTTTTAGCATCGTTTGTGATTGCAGATATTTAAAGAGGAAAAATAGGGTATTTTAAAATGAATGATGAACGGGGTTTTTAGCATCGTTTTGATTGCAGTTTCTTTATAGCCTGCTTTAAAATGCTCATAACTCCTTAAATATTGACATTTCGGGGTTTTTAGCATCGTTTTGATTGGAGATATTTAAAGAGGAAAAATAGGGTATTTTAAAATGCTCATAACTCCTTAAATATTGACATTTCGGGGTTTTTAGCATCGTTTTGATTGCAGTTTCTTTATAGCCTGCTTTAAAATGCTCATAACTCCTTAAATATTGACATTTCGGGGTTTTTAGCATCGTTTTGATTGGAGATATTTAAAGAGGAAAATTAGGTATTTTAAAATGCTTATAACTCCTTAATATTGACATTTCGGGGTTTTTAGCATCGTTTTGATTGCAGTTTCTTTATAGCCTGCTTTAAAATGCTCATAACTCCTTAAATATTGACATTTCGGGGTTTTTAGCATCGTTTTGATTGGATATATTTAAAGAGGAAAAATAGGGTATTTTAAAATGCTCATAACTCCTTAAATATTGACATTTCGGGGTTTTTAGCATCGTTTGATTGCAGTTTCTTATAGCCTGCTTTAAAATGCTCATAACTCCTTAAATATTGACATTTCGGGTTTTTAGCATCGTTTTGATTGCAGATATTTAAAGAGGAAAAATAGGTATTTTAAAATGCTCATAACTCCTTAAATATTGACATTTCGGGGTTTTTAGCATCGTTTGATTGCAGATATTTAAAGAGGAAAAATAGGGTATTTTAAAATGCTCATAACTCCTTAAATATTGACATTTCGGGGTTTTTAGCATCGTTTTGATTGCAGATATTTAAAGAGGAAAATAGGGTATTTTAAAATGCTCATAACTCCTTAAATATTGACATTTCGGGGTTTTTTAGCATCGTTTTGATTGCAGATATTTAAAGAGGAAAAATAGGGTATTTTAAAATGCTCATAACTCCTTAAATATTGACATTTCGGGGTTTTTAGCATCGTTTTGATTGCAGTTTCTCTATAAGAGGAAAAATAGGGTATTTTAAAATGCTCATAACTCCTTAAATATTGACATTTCGGGGTTTTTAGCATCGTTTGATTGCAGTTTCTTTATAGCCTGCTTTAAAATGCTCATAACTCCTTAAATATTGACATTTCGGGGTTTTTAGCATCGTTTTGATTGGAGATATTTAAAGAGGAAAAATAGGGTATTTTAAAATGCTCATAACTCCTTAAATATTGACATTTCGGGGTTTTTAGCATCGTTTTGATTGCAGTTTCTTTATAGCCTGCTTTAAAATGCTCATAACTCCTTAAATATTGACATTTCGGGGTTTTAGCATCGTTTTGATTGCAGATATTTAAAGAGGAAAAATAGGGTATTTAAAATGCTCATAACTCCTTAAATATTGACATTTCGGGGTTTTTAGCATCGTTTTGATTGCAGTTTCTTTATAGCCTGCTTTAAAATGCTCATAACTCCTTAAATATTGACATTTCGGGGTTTTTAGCATCGTTTTGATTGGAGATATTTAAAGAGGAAAAATAGGGTATTTTAAAATGCTCATAACTCCTTAAATATTGACATTTCGGGGTTTTTAGCATCGTTTTGATTGCAGATATTTAAAGAGGAAAAATAGGGTATTTTAAAATGCTCATAACTCCTTAAATATTGACATTTCGTGGTTTTTAGCATCGTTTTGATTGCAGTTTCTTTATAGCCTGCTTTAAAATGCTCATAACTCCTTAATATTGACATTTCGGGGTTTTTAGCATCGTTTTGATTGGAGATATTTAAAGAGGAAAAATAGGGTATTTTAAAATGCTCATAACTCCTTAAATATGACATTTCGGGGTTTTTAGCATCGTTTTGATTGCAGTTTCTTTATAGCCTGCTTTAAAATGCTCATAACTCCTTAAATATTGACATTTCGGGGTTTTTAGCATCGTTTTGATTGGAGATATTTAAAGAGGAAAAATAGGGTATTTTAAAATGCTCATAACTCCTTAAATATTGACATTTCGGGGTTTTTAGCATCGTTTTGATTGCAGTTTCTTTATAGCCTGCTTTAAAAATGCTCATAACTCCTTAAATATTGACATTTCGGGGTTTTTAGCATCGTTTTGATTGCAGATATTTAAAGAGGAAAAATAGGGTATTTTAAAATGCTCATAACTCCTTAAATATTGACATTTAGGGGTTTTTAGCATCGTTTTGATTGCAGTTTCTTTATAGCCTGCTTTAAAATGCTCATAACTCCTTAAATATTGACATTTCGGGGTTTTTAGCATCGTTTTGATTGCAGATATTTAAATAGGAAAAATAGGGTATTTTAAAATGCTCATAACTCCTTAAATATTGACATTCGGGGTTTTTAGCATCGTTTTGATTGCAGTTTCTTTATAGCCTGCTTTAAAATGCTCATAACTCCTTAAATATTGACATTTCGGGTTTTTAGCATCGTTTTGATTGGAGATATTTAAAGAGGAAAATAGGGTATTTTAAAATGCTCATAACTCCTTAAATATTGACATTTCGGGGTTTTTAGCATCGTTTTGATTGCAGTTTCTTTATAGCCTGCTTTAAAATGCTCATAACTCCTTAAATATTGACATTTCGGGGTTTTTAGCATCGTTTTGATTGGAGATATTTAAAGAGGAAAAATAGGGTATTTTAAAATGCTCATAACTCCTTAAATATTGACATTTCGGGGTTTTAGCATCGTTTTGATTGGAGATATTTAAAGAGGAAAAATAGGGTATTTTAAAATGCTCATAACTCCTTAAATATTGACATTTCGGGGTTTTTAGCATCGTTTTGATTGCAGATATTTAAAGAGGAAAAATAGGGTATTTTAAAATGCTCATAACTCCTATAATATTGACATTTCGGGGTTTTTAGCATCGTTTTGATTGGAGATATTTAAAGAGGAAAAATAGGGTATTTTAAAATGCTCATAACTCCTTAAATATTGACATTTCGGGGTTTTTAGCATCGTTTTGATTGCAGTTTCTTTATAGCCTGCTTTAAAATGCTCATAACTCCTTAAATATTGACATTTCGGGGTTTTTAGCATCGTTTTGATTGGAGATATTTAAAGAGGAAAAATAGGGTATTTTAAAATGCTCATAACTCCTTAAATATTGACATTTCGGGGTTTTTAGCATCGTTTTGATTGCAGTTTCTTTATAGCCTGCTTTAAAATGCTCATAACTCCTTAAATATTGACATTTCGGGGTTTTTAGCATCGTTTTGATTGGAGATATTTAAAGAGGAAAAATAGGGTATTTTAAAATGCTCATAACTCCTTAAATATTGACATTTCGGGGTTTTTAGCATCGTTTTGATTGCAGTTTCTTATAGCCTGCTTTAAAATGCTCATAACTCCTTAAATATTGACATTTCGGGGTTTTTAGCATCGTTTGATTGCAGTTTCTTTATAGCCTGCTTTAAAATGCTCATAACTCCTTAAATATTGACATTTCGGGGTTTTTAGCATCGTTTTGATTGCAGATATTTAAAGAGGAAAAATAGGGTATTTTAAAATGCTCATAACTCCTTAAATATTGACATTTCGGGGTTTTTAGCATCGTTTTGATTGGAGATATTTAAAGAGGAAAAATAGGGTATTTTAAAATGCTCATAACTCCTTAAATATGACATTTCGGGGTTTTTAGCATCGTTTTGATTGGAGATATTTAAAGAGGAAAAATAGGGTATTTTAAAATGCTCATAACTCCTTAAATATTGACATTTCGGGGTTTTTAGCATCGTTTTGATTGCAGTTTCTTTATAGCCTGCTTTAAAATGCTCATAACTCCTTAAATATTGACATTTCGGGGTTTTTAGCATCGTTTTGATTGCAGTTTCTTTATAGCCTGCTTTAAAACGCTCATAACTCCTTAAATATTGACATTTCGGGGTTTTTAGCATCGTTTTGATTGGAGATATTTAAAGAGGAAAAATAGGGTATTTTAAAATGCTCATAACTCCTTAAATATTGACATTTCGGGGTTTTTAGCATCGTTTTGATTGCAGTTTCTTTATAGCCTGCTTTAAAATGCTCATAACTCCCTAAATATTGACATTTCGGGGTTTTTAGCATCGTTTTGATTGGAGATATTTAAAGAGGAAAATTAGGGTATTTTAAAATGCTTATAACTCCTTAAATATTGACATTTCGGGGTTTTAGCATCGTTTTGATTGCAGTTTCTTTATAGCCTGCTTTAAAATGCTCATAACTCCTTAAATATTGACATTTCGGGGTTTTTAGCATCGTTTTGATTGGAGATATTTAAAGAGGAAAAATAGGGTATTTTAAAATGCTCATAACTCCTTAAATATTGACATTTCGGGGTTTTTAGCATCGTTTTGATTGCAGTTTCTTTATAGCCTGCTTTAAAATGCTCATAACTCCTTAAATATTGACATTCGGGGTTTTTAGCATCGTTTTGATTGCAGATATTTAAAGAGGAAAAATAGGGTATTTTAAAATGCTCATAACTCCTTAAATATTGACATTTCGGGGTTTTTAGCATCGTTTTGATTGCAGATATTTAAAGAGGAAAAATAGGGTATTTTAAAATGCTCATAACTCCTTAAATATTGACATTTCGGGGTTTTTAGCATCGTTTTGATTGCAGATATTTAAAGAGGAAAAATAGGGTATTTTAAAATGCTCATAACTCCTTAAATATTGACATTTCGGGGTTTTTAGCATCGTTTTGATTGCAGATATTTAAAGAGGAAAAATAGGGTATTTTAAAATGCTCATAACTCCTTAAATATTGACATTTCGGGGTTTTTAGCATCGTTTTGATTGCAGTTTCTCTATAAAGAGGAAAAATAGGGTATTTTAAAATGCTCATAACTCCTTAAATATTGACATTTCGGGGTTTTTAGCATCGTTTTGATTGCAGTTTCTTTATAGCCTGCTTTAAAATGCTCATAACTCCTTAAATATTGACATTTCGGGGTTTTTAGCATCGTTTGATTGGAGATATTTAAAGAGGAAAAATAGGGTATTTTAAAATGCTCATAACTCCTTAAATATTGACATTTCGGGGTTTTTAGCATCGTTTTGATTGCAGTTTCTTTATAGCCTGCTTTAAAATGCTCATAACTCCTTAAATATTGACATTTCGGGGTTTTTAGCATCGTTTGATTGCAGATATTTAAAGAGGAAAAATAGGGTATTTTAAAATGCTCATAACTCCTTAAATATTGACATTTCGGGGTTTTTAGCATCGTTTTGATTGCAGTTTCTTTATAGCCTGCTTTAAAATGCTCATAACTCCTTAAATATTGACATTTCGGGGTTTTAGCATCGTTTTGATTGGAGATATTTAAAGAGGAAAAATAGGGTATTTTAAAATGCTCATAACTCCTTAAATATTGACATTTCGGGGTTTTTAGCATCGTTTTGATTGCAGATATTTAAAGAGGAAAAATAGGGTATTTTAAAATGCTCATAACTCCTTAAATATTGACATTTCGTGGTTTTTAGCATCGTTTTGATTGCAGTTTCTTTATAGCCTGCTTTAAAATGCTCATAACTCCTTAAATATTGACATTTCGGGGTTTTTAGCATCGTTTTGATTGGAGATATTTAAAGAGGAAAAATAGGGTATTTTAAAATGCTCATAACTCCTTAAATATTGACATTTCGGGGTTTTTAGCATCGTTTGATTGCAGTTTCTTTATAGCCTGCTTTAAAATGCTCATAACTCCTTAAATATTGACATTTCGGGGTTTTTAGCATCGTTTTGATTGGAGATATTTAAAGAGGAAAAATAGGGTATTTTAAAATGCTCATAACTCCTTAAATATTGACATTTCGGGGTTTTTAGCATCGTTTTGATTGCAGTTTCTTTATAGCCTGCTTTAAAATGCTCATAACTCCTTAAATATTGACATTTCGGGGTTTTTAGCATCGTTTTGATTGGAGATATTTAAAGAGGAAAAATAGGGTATTTTAAAATGCTCATAACTCCTTAAATATTGACATTTCGGGGTTTTTAGCATCGTTTTGATTGCAGTTTCTTTATAGCCTGCTTTAAAATGCTCATAACTCCTTAAATATTGACATTTCGGGGTTTTTAGCATCGTTTTGATTGGAGATATTTAAAGAGGAAAAATAGGGTATTTTAAAATGCTCATAACTCCTTAAATATTGACATTTCGGGGTTTTTAGCATCGTTTTGATTGCAGTTTCTTTATAGCCTGCTTTAAAATGCTCATAACTCCTTAAATATTGACATTTCGGGGTTTTTAGCATCGTTTTGATTGCAGATATTTAAAGAGGAAAAATAGGGTATTTTAAAATGCTCATAACTCCTTAAATATTGACATTTAGGGGTTTTTAGCATCGTTTTGATTGCAGTTTCTTTATAGCCTGCTTTAAAATGCTCATAACTCCTTAAATATTGACATTTCGGGGTTTTTAGCATCGTTTTGATTGCAGATATTTAAATAGGAAAAATAGGGTATTTTAAAATGCTCATAACTCCTTAAATATTGACATTTCGGGGTTTTTAGCATCGTTTTGATTGCAGTTTCTTTATAGCCTGCTTTAAAATGCTCATAACTCCTTAAATATTGACATTTCGGGTTTTAGCATCGTTTTGATTGGAGATATTTAAAGAGGAAAATAGGGTATTTTAAAATGCTCATAACTCCTTAAATATTGACATTTCGGGGTTTTTAGCATCGTTTTGATTGCAGTTTCTTTATAGCCTGCTTTAAAATGCTCATAACTCCTTAAATATTGACATTTCGGGGTTTTTAGCATCGTTTTGATTGGAGATATTTAAAGAGGAAAAATAGGGTATTTTAAAATGCTCATAACTCCTTAAATATTGACATTTCGGGGTTTTTAGCATCGTTTTGATTGGAGATATTTAAAGAGGAAAAATAGGGTATTTTAAAATGCTCATAACTCCTTAAATATTGACATTTCGGGGTTTTTAGCATCGTTTTGATTGCAGATATTTAAAGAGGAAAAATAGGGTATTTTAAAATGCTCATAACTCCTATAATATTGACATTTCGGGGTTTTTAGCATCGTTTTGATTGGAGATATTTAAAGAGGAAAAATAGGGTATTTTAAAATGCTCATAACTCCTTAAATATTGACATTTCGGGGTTTTTAGCATCGTTTTGATTGCAGTTTCTTTATAGCCTGCTTTAAAATGCTCATAACTCCTTAAATATTGACATTTCGGGGTTTTTAGCATCGTTTTGATTGGAGATATTTAAAGAGGAAAAATAGGGTATTTTAAAATGCTCATAACTCCTTAAATATTGACATTTCGGGGTTTTTAGCATCGTTTTGATTGCAGTTTCTTTATAGCCTGCTTTAAAATGCTCATAACTCCTTAAATATTGACATTTCGGGGTTTTTAGCATCGTTTTGATTGGAGATATTTAAAGAGGAAAAATAGGGTATTTTAAAATGCTCATAACTCCTTAATATTGACATTTCGGGGTTTTTAGCATCGTTTTAATCGCAGTTTCTTTATAGCCTGCTTTAAAATGCTCATAACTCCTTAAATATTGACATTTCGGGGTTTTTAGCATCGTTTTGATTGCAGATATTTAAAGAGGAAAAATAGGGTATTTTAAAATGCTCATAACTCCTTAAATATTGACATTTCGGGGTTTTTAGCATCGTTTTGATTGCAGTTTCTTTATAGCCTGCTTTAAAATGCTCATAACTCCTTAAATATTGACATTTCGGGGTTTTTAGCATCGTTTTGATTGCAGATATTTAAAGAGGAAAATAGGGTATTTTAAAATGCTCATAACTCCTTAAATATTGACATTTCGGGGTTTTTAGCATCGTTTTGATTGGAGATATTTAAAGAGGAAAAATAGGGTATTTTAAAATGCTCATAACTCCTTAAATATTGACATTTCGGGGTTTTTAGCATCGTTTTGATTGCAGATATTTAAAGAGGAAAAATAGGGTATTTTAAAATGCTCATAACTCCTTAAATATTGACATTTCGGGGTTTTTAGCATCGTTTTGATTGCAGTTTCTTTATAGCCTGCTTTAAAATGCTCATAACTCCTTAAATATTGACATTTCGGGGTTTTTAGCATAGTTTTGATTGCAGTTTCTTTATAGCCTGCTTTAAAACGCTCATAACTCCTTAAATATTGACATTTCGGGGTTTTTAGCATCGTTTTGATTGGAGATATTTAAAGAGGAAAAATAGGGTATTTTAAAATGCTCATAACTCCTTAAATATTGACATTTCGGGGTTTTTAGCATCGTTTTGATTGGAGATATTTAAAGAGGAAAAACAGGGTATTTTAAAATGCTCATAACTCCTTAAATATTGACATTTCGGGGTTTTTAGCATCGTTTTGATTGCAGATATTTAAAGAGGAAAAATAGGGTATTTTAAAATGCTCATAACTCCTTAAATATTGACATTTCGGGGTTTTTAGCATCGTTTTGATTGCAGTTTCTTTATAGCCTGCTTTAAAACGCTCGTAACTCCTTAAATATTGACATTTCGGGGTTTTTAGCATCGTTTTGATTGCAGATATTTAAAGAGGAAAAATAGGGTATTTTAAAATGCTCATAACTCCTTAAATATTGACATTTCGGGGTTTTTAGCATCGTTTTGATTGCAGATATTTAAAGAGGAAAAATAGGGTATTTTAAAATGCTCATAACTCCTTAAATATTGACATTTCGGGGATTTTAGCATCGTTTTGATTGGAGATATTTAAAGAGGAAAAATAGGGTATTTTAAATGCTCATAACTCCTTAAATATTGACATTTCGGGGTTTTTAGCATCGTTTTGATTGCAGTTTCTTTATCGCCTGCTTTAAAACGCTCGTAACTCCTTAAATATTGACATTTCGGGGTTTTTAGCATCGTTTTGATTGCAGATATTTAAAGAGGAAAAATAGGGTATTTTAAAATGCTCATAACTCCTTAAATATTGACATTTCGGGGTTTTTAGCATCGTTTTGATTGCAGATATTTAAAGAGGAAAAATAGGGTATTTTAAAATGCTCATAACTCCTTAAATATTGACATTTCGGGGATTTTAGCATCGTTTTGATTGGAGATATTTAAAGAGGAAAAATAGGGTATTTTAAAATGCTCATAACTCCTTAAATATTGACATTTCGGGGTTTTTAGCATCGTTTTGATTGCAGTTTCTTTATAGCCTGCTTTAAAACGCTCGTAACTCCTTAAATATTGACATTTAGGGGTTTTTAGCATCGTTTTGATTGCAGATATTTAAAGAGGAAAAATAGGGTATTTTAAAATGCACATAACTCCTTAAATATTGACATTTCGGGGTTTTTAGCATCGTTTTGATTGCAGATACTTAAAGAGGAAAAATAGGGTATTTTAAAATGCTCATAACTCCTTAAATATTGACATTTCGGGGTTTTTAGCATCGTTTTGATTGCAGATATTCAAAGAGGAAAAATAGGGTATTTTAAAATGCTCATAACTCCTTAAATATTGACATTTCGGGGTTTTTAGCATCGTTTTGATTGCAGTTTCTTTATAGCCTGCTTTAAAACGCTCGTAACTCCTTAAATATTGACATTTCGGGGTTTTTAGCATCGTTTTGATTGCAGATATTTAAAGAGGAAAAATAGGGTATTTTAAAATGCTCATAACTCCTTAAATATTGACATTTCGGGGTTTTTAGCATCGTTTTGATTGCAGTTTCTTTATCGCCTGCTTTAAAACGCTCGTAACTCCTTAAATATTGACATTTCGGGGTTTTTAGCATCGTTTTGATTGCAGATATTTAAAGAGGAAAAATAGGGTATTTTAAAATGCTCATAACTCCTTAAATATTGACATTTCGGGGTTTTAGCATCGTTTTGATTGCAGATATTTAAAGAGGAAAAATAGGGTATTTTAAAATGCTCATAACTCCTTAAATATTGACATTTCGGGGTTTTAGCATCGTTTTGATTGCAGATATTTAAAGAGGAAAAATAGGGTATTTAAAATGCTCATAACTCCTTAAATATTGACATTTCGGGGTTTTTAGCATCGTTTTGATTGCAGATATTTAAAGAGGAAAATAGGGTATTTTAAAATGCTCATAACTCCTTAAATATTGACATTTCGGGGTTTTTAGCATCGTTTTGATTGCAGATATTTAAAGAGGAAAAATAGGGTATTTTAAAATGCTCATAACTCCTTAAATATTGACATTTCGGGGTTTTTAGCATCGTTTTGATTGCAGATATTTAAAGAGGAAAAATAGGGTATTTTAAAATGCTCATAACTCCTTAAATATTGACATTTCGGGGTTTTTAGCATCGTTTTGATTGCAGATATTTAAAGAGGAAAAATAGGGTATTTTAAAATGGCTCATAACTCCTTAAATATTGACATTTCGGGGTTTTAGCATCGTTTTGATTTCAGATATTTAAAGAGGAAAAATAGGGTATTTTAAAATGCTCATAACTCCTTAAATATTGACATTTCGGGGTTTTTAGCATCGTTTTGATTGCAGATATTTAAAGAGGAAAAATAGGGTATTTTAAAATGCTCATAACTCCTTAAATATTGACATTTCGGGGTTTTTAGCATCGTTTTGATTGCAGATATTTAAAGAGGAAAAATAGGGTATTTTAAAATGCTCATAACTCCTTAAATATTGACATTTCGGGGTTTTTAGCATCGTTTTGATTGCAGTTTCTTTATAGCCTGCTTTAAAACGCTCGTAACTCCTTAAATATTGACATTTCGGGGTTTTTAGCATCGTTTTGATTGCAGATATTTAAAGAGGAAAAATAGGGTATTTTAAAATGCTCATAACTTCTTAAATATTGACATTTCGGGGTTTTTAGCATCGTTTTGATTGCAGATATTAAAGAGGAAAATAGGGTATTTTAAAATGGTCATAACTCCTTAAATATTGACATTTCGGGGTTTTTAGCATCGTTTTGATTGCAGATATTTAAAGAGGAAAAATAGGGTATTTTAAAATGGTCATAACTCCTTAAATATTGACATTTCGGGGTTTTTAGCATCGTTTTGATTGCAGATATTTAAAGAGGAAAAATAGGGTATTTTAAAATGCTCATAACTCCTTAAATATTGACATTTCGGGGTTTTTTGCATCGTTTTGATTGCAGATATTTAAAGAGGAAAAATAGGGTATTTTAAAATGCTCATAACTCCTTAAATATTGACATTTCGGGGTTTTTAGCATCGTTTTGATTGCAGATATTTAAAGAGGGAAAATAGGGTATTTTAAAATGCTCATAACTCCTTAAATATTGACATTTCGGGGTTTTTAGCATCGTTTTGATTGCAGATATTTAAAGAGGAAAAATAGGGTATTTTAAAATGCTCATAACTCCTTAAATATTGACATTTCGGGGTTTTTAGCATCGTTTTGATTGCAGTTTCTTCATAGCCTATTTTAAAACGCTCATAACTCCTTAAATATTGACATTTCGGGGTTTTTAGCATCGTTTTGATTGCAGATATTTAAAGAGGAAAAATAGGGTATTTTAAAATGCTCATAACTCCTTAAATATTGACATTTCGGGGTTTTTAGCATCGTTTTGATTGGAGATATTTAAAGAGGAAAAATAGGGTATTTTAAAACGCTCATAACTCCTTAAATATTGACATTTCGGGGTTTTTAGCATCGTTTTGATGGCAGATATTTAAAGAGGAAAAATAGGGTATTTTAAAACGCTCATAGCTCCTTAAATATTGACATTTCGGGGTTTTTAGCATCGTTTTGATGGCAGATATTTAAAGAGGAAAAATAGGGTATTTTAAAACGCTCATAGCTCCTTAAATATTGACATTTCGGGGTTTTTAGCATCGTTTTGACGGCAGATATTTAAAGAGGAAAAATAGGGTATTTTAAAATGCTCATAACTCCTTAAATATTGACATTTCGGGGTTTTTAGCATCGTTTTGATTGCAGATATTTAAAGAGGAAAAATTGCCTGGTTTTAAATGTTCATAACTCTTAAATATTGACCCTCGTTTCCATAACGTATACGTATGTGTGTATGTCCTTTTCTGTATTGGTGTAAAATTTATGTAAATAAATCCATGTTTTTTTTGATTTATTTGAAGTGCAAGTTGTTGTTTTTTTTTTCTTCCTCCGTTTCGTGTTGTCTCTCTGGGTCTGCTTTTCGACATAATTGGATTGAATGTTAAACTAATTTAATGTAATTATCGGGCAGAACGAAGAAGGATCCTTGTCCATAATATCAAATTGACCATAAAAAGGAATAAAATTTATTATGTATTTCAATGGAGCGTTAAAAGGAGCACAGGAGTTCGTTTTTTTTCAGATGAGATTGGTAGAGGAAAGAAAATGGGGGAAGGTATAAGAAACCCTTTAGTCGGATTGTTAGTCGCTGGAATGTGTAGTTGAGTCCATACAGCTTGTTAATTTGATTAACATTCTCCCCTTCAATTTGTAGTTATTTGATGAGAGGGAGAGGAGATATGGAGAGAGTGTGTGAGAGAGAGAATCAGGGGTGAGTTGGGACAGTTGGAATGTTAGAGCGAGGGATATTTGCAGTCTTACCGTTGTAAGGATAAAGAATGTTGCTCTTAGAAGTGGGGAGAGCAAAAAAGAGAGGGAGAGAGAGGTTGGAATAGGGAGAAAGAGAGAAATATTAATTATTATTAGAGAATATTAATCTGAATTCAGATTTCCATGCCTCTGATTATGTTAAGTTCAGCGAAGACCCCTCATAGAAGGGATATTAATCGGAATTTAGATTCCCATACCTGCACTTATTTTAAAATCGGCCGGGAGTCTTGGCCTTGGGACCTTATCCTGGCATGAAAAGCTTAATTTGAAATTATGGGAGTGAGAGAAAGGCGTAGGAAAGGACAGAAGTAGAGATAGAAGATCATGGAGAAAAAATCAGATTCAGAAAAATTCAGTAATAGTTTGATTTTAATGCTTCTGACTTTGTAGATATCGGCCCAGATCCCTCAAAAAATATCCTTTTCTTTACACCTAAACCCGATTTTTAAAAATGTATTCCCGTTGACTTTCTGCTCTTCTATTCTGATTTTGATGCACTTCAATTCTGTCCAAAATTATGTCTCTGTAGTTAGACTCTGGAATGTTACAATGTAAATTAAATGGCTTTGTAGAGATCAGCCCAGACCCCTCAAAGAATGTCCTTTTCTTGACATCAAAACCTGAATTTAAAAATGTTTTCCCATTGACTTTCTGCTCTTCTCCTCTGATTTTAATGACACCGCCCCACCCCCCCCACCCTCTCCCAAATCTGTCCACAAATTTTTCTCTGTAGTTAGACCCTGGAATGTTAATATGTAAATTAAACAGCTTGTTGACTGACATTCTCCGCTTCAATGTATTGTTGTGGGAAAAGAGAGAGAGGAAATATGAAGATATGATGTAGTGGAGGAAATAAGAGATGAGTAGGAATTCCAATCGCAGAGGTTTGAGAATGTATCGTCTTTCTCTTGTAAGGATAATGAATATTCCTCTTAGAAGTAAATAGAGGTAGAGATAGAGAGGGAAAGAAAAGAAACAAGTTAAAAAGCAGTAAGTTCGGCCGGGCCAAACTTTGAATACCCTCCACCATTTGGAACGAACTTGGAAATTTTCAAAAAATAAAAACCGTTAAAAATTCTGTTAAATTTGAAAAATACCGAATATAGCCGTTAAATTGGGGTCTATACGACGTGGACCTACATAGGCATTGTTTGCCATTAGCCATTACCATATTCAAATTCGAAACTTGAAATGTAGCTAAAATCATCAAAATATCGTATATAGGGAGATATCATTATATCGGAGCTGTGCGAAGACTCGAACCAGCATAGACAATTTTCTGCCATAGGCTGTAGCATCCATTACGAAGTTCAAATACGACATCTTATAGTACCTAAACTCGTCAAAATACCGAATATAGGGAGGTACTCATATATGGGGCCTATACGAAGACCTGGACCAACATAGACAATTTTCTGTTTTAGGCTGTAGTATCTATTTCGAACTTCAAATACCAAATTTGAAACAATTCCGGTGAATAATGTCGCTAAAATCAACAAAATACCGAATATAGAGAGGCACAGTTATATGGAGCTTATACGAAGAAGTAGACCTGCACAGACAATTTTCAGTCATAGGCTGTAGTATTCATTACGAACTTCAAATACCAAAGTTGAAACAATTCCGGTGAATAATGTCGCTAAAATCATCAAAATACCGAATATCGGGAGGTACCGATATATGGGGGCTATACGAAGACGTGGACCTGCACAGACAATTTTCTATCTTAGGCTGTAGTATCCCTTTGGAACTTCAAATATCAAATTTGAAACAATTCCGGTAAATAATGTCGCTAAAGTTATGTGGGGGTTATACGAAGAAGTAGACCTGCACAGGCAATTTTCTGTCATAGACTGTAGTATCCATTACGAACTTCAAATACCAAATTTGAAACAATTCCGGTGAATAATGTCGCTTAAATCATCAAAATACCGAATATCCGGAGGGAGAGGGGCTATACGAAGACGTGGACCTGCACAGATAATTTTCTATCTTAGGCTGTAGATTCCGTTTGGAACTTCAAATGCCACATTTGAAACAATTCCGGTGAATAATGGCGCTAAAATCATCAAAATACCGAATATCGGGAGGTGCCGTTGTATGGGGCCTATATGAAAACGTTGATCTACATGGCCCATTTACCTACTGGCAAAATAAATATGTCTGCGAAATTTTAGCCTTCTATCTCGATTCGTTCGAAAGATAGCGTCATTACAACAGACAGACAGACGGACATCTTAGATGAGTATTTCGAGGAATTACAAACGGAATGACAAAGTTAATATACCCTCCATAGTATGGTGGAGGGTATAAAAGTGGGAGAGAGATGAAGAAAAAAGAATATATAGAGACATTCAAAAGTAGTTGGGGTTCTCTTCACATCGGCCTAGACTTCACAAAGAAGGATCTTTTATTGGCATCAAAAACTAAAATTGAAGCTTTATTCCCTTCATTTAGACCTCCAAAGGACCTTTTCAAAACTGAAATTGAAAATCCTATCCACTTTCCTTGTTTTGTCCTCCTTCCATGCAAAATTCCTTCCACATGGCTCAACAATTAGTTAAGTATTTCCATGTCGTCGTCCCCCCCCTTAAAAATATGCCACATATTGCCGGACAAATAACTTCCTTTCGGCTTTCAATTCATTTACAGGACATTAAGGACCATCCTTGGTCAAATTAAGTTTTATGCCACAAATGATATGAACAATCGCTCTCAATCTTTCGCCCCCCCCCTTCTCAGAATGACAGTTATAAAGGACCATAAAATTATGTTAATAATGACAGGCAGGACATCCTGATGGCAGCAGGACAATGCTGGCTAAACTAATAAACTCCCAATTTAATAAGACGCCAAATGATGGCATTCCAGAGCACAAATTGGAAGTTTGGCTAAACGATTGCTGGCAATGGAAGGAAATCTTAAATGGTAGGTCAGAGGGCGAAGGGGGATTAAGGGAGAAAAAGAAGAAATTAGAGGAGAGGGGGTAAAACAAATCAATGAAAACGTCATAAAATCTGCCATAATCCAGTGGCATTCTATGTCAATCTCCATCTCCAGATGTTTGCTTTGCGCCATAAATTGATTTGAAATATCCTGGGGCGGGGATGTTTCAAACACACACATAATAAAGAAACACACACAAACTCAATTTATGCATATCCATGATAATGAAAATCGTTGTATCGATTTGAACTGCCATACGTGACTATTTAATAGAATATGCTAATTTTTCCCAGTCAAGGATAATCCACAACAAAAAAGGATGGGAACACAATTTGGCATTAGCATAAAAACGGCAACAAAACTAAACCAAATTGACTGTCTATGGGGTCATGGCAGTTAGACAAAATCGATAAAACAATAATAAAAACAAACAAAAAAATCCAACGAAATTTAATTGAGGCGGGGTAGAATTAAAGATTGGAAGATTTCCATAAGAAATCTTTAAATTCAGCCCCCGGGTTGAATAGAGATTTCCATAGGAATCTCTTCAATATTCAGTCCAGGGGATGAATAGAGATTCCGATAGGGAAATCTTCAATATTCAGGACTGGGGCTGAATAGAGATTTCGATTTTTAGGAAACTCTTCAATATTCAGGAAATCTTCAATATACCATAAAAAATCTTCAATATTCAGGCCAGGGGCTGAACAGAGATTTCCATAGGAGACTCTTCAATATTCAGCCCAGAGGCTGAATAGAGATTTCCATTGGAAACTCTTCAGTATTCAGGCCAGGGGCTGAACAGAGATTTCCATAGGAGACTCTTCAATATTCAGCCCTGGGGCTGAATAGAGATTTCCATAGGAAATCCTCAAAATTCAGCCCTTGGGCTGAATAGAGATTTCCATAGGAAATCCTCAAAATTCAGCCCTTGGGCTGAATAGAGATTTCCATAGGAAAATCTTCAATATTCAGCCCAGGGGCTGAATAGAGATTTCTATAGGAAAATCTTCAATATTCAGCCCTGGGTCTGAATAGAAATTTCCATGGGAATCTCTTCAATATTAAGCCCTGCGGCTGAATAGAGATTTCCATAGGAAAATCTCCATATTCAGCCTGGGCTGAATAGAGATTTCCATAGGAAACTCTTCAATATTCAGCCTTGGGGCTGAATAGAGATTTCCATAGGAAACTCTTCAATATTCAGCCCTGCAATGGATACTACAACCTTAAGCAGAAAATTGTCTGTGCAGGTCCACGTCTTCTTATAACCCCCATATAACTGTACCTCCCTATATTCGGTATTTTGATGATTTTAACGACATAATTCATCGGAATCGTTTTAAATTTGGTATTTAAAGTTTGAAATGGATACTACAGCCTAAGACAGAAAATTATCTATGCAGGTCCACGACTTCGTATAGCCCCCATATAACGGTACCTCCCAATATTCGGTATTTTGATGATTTTAGCGACATTATTCACCGGAATTATTTCAAATTTGGTATTTGAAGTTCGTAATGGATACTTCGACCTATGAAAAAAAATTGTCTGTGCAGGTACACGTCTTCGTATAGCCCCCATATAACTTTACCTCCCTATATTCGGTATTTTGATGATTTTAGCGACATTATTCACCAGAACTGTTTCAAATTTGGTATTTGAAGTTCGATAGGGATACAACAGCCTAAGACAGAAAATTGTATATGCAGGTCCAGGTCTTCGTATAGGCCCAATATATCAATACCTCCCTATATTCGGTATTTTGATGAGTTTAGGTGCCATGAGATGTCGTATTTGAACTTTGTAATGGATGCTACAGCCTATGACAGAGTTTTCGAATTTTGAATATGGTAATGGCTTATGACAAACAATGCCTATGTAGGTCCATGTCGTATAGACCCCAAGAAAACGGCTATATTCCGTATTTTTTTTTTTAAATTAAAACAGAATTTTTTAAGGATTTTATTTTTTGAAAATTTCCAAATTCGTTTCAAATGCTGGAGGGTATTCAAAGTTCGGCCCGGCCGAACTTACTGCTTTTTAACTTGTCTTCTCTCCGAAATCTTCAATTGAAACATTGGTGGAAAAATCACGCATTGTTCCCCGCGAAGCATGTTCCTTATTCGCTTAACTTAATCAAATAAAATTAAAATACATCAACAACTGATGTCCATAAAGACTTTTAAAAAACCATCCTCCCCCCACCCAAAAAAAAAAAAAACAAAAATTAAATGCCACCCCGAAAAACGTGCACATCCGAATGACAGCTTCCAGTTTAAAAGCTTCCTTTAAAATATTCAAGGATACCGGCAATTAAATGTCTCTGGTTGTCTGCCCTGAACACATGCCAGGCAGTTCGACAGCCTCTGTTCTGTATATGTGTTGGTTTGTTGGTTGGTTGGTGTGTGTGCAGTAAATGCCAGTTGGGTAGCCTCTCTCTCTCTTTCCCCCCATCAAAACCGTTTATCAGCAACAATATGTTCCCCATCAACATCAACAATGTTTTGGTTATATTTTTAGGGGAATTTCCTATCCCCTCCCTTTACCCCCCCCCCCCTCTCCATCTTTTGTGTAGCAACATGTTTTAGGCCAATGAATAATGGCAGTAAAAAAACAGAAGCAGAGAGACACAATCACTTAATACTGTTGTCATATAAGGTATGTAAACGAGGATTTTCTAAACAACAACAAAAACAACGAAAATAAAGAACACAACAACAAAAATAAAAAAACAATCATCTAAAAAGCCTGGCACAACGCTTAAATCCTTTTAGACGAAGGGCTATGAAAAGGGACTTAGAAGGGATAATAGAAATTTACACGCCTAAAAGTATGCAACGGCATTCAGACAAACAGCGTCAGCAGCAGCAGCAGCAGTATTTTTATTCATTCAGTGAATGACTGACTCTCCATCAACATTTCCAACAATTCGAGTTGGTTTTCAAATGTTCAACAAATGAATTACCCATCTCTCCCTCCCCTGGCCCACCCTCCCCATTAAATCCATGAAGTTATTGCTGGTGTTTACATTTGTCGGACGTGTCCACTTAAAGCTGGTTTAAAAAAAACAGAAACAATTTTTGGACCCAGCCAGCCAACAGCAGCAATACAATTTGAATGTGTCTCCCCTGGCACCTCCCTCTCTTCACCCTGCCACCTCGACCAACCAGCCATTGATTCCTGACAACTTGTTTTAGTTTCAGCTTTTGCTAAAACATCGACATTTTCGCCCAAAACTGATAAACATTTACACGCTCTAGAATTTTATGGCAATGAAATGCATTTTTGATTCTATTTTTGCGACCCCTCCACCCCTTCTCTTACCCTCTTCTATGTCCCCTACTCAAAGCTCTTTTTGGGGGATAAAGAAAATGTGTTGAGTTTTTGTTTTCGATTATTCTGTTTAGCATTCCAATCACATTCTATTGCCAACTGGAAATGTAGCTCCACACAAAAGTCCATCAGACATTTTAGGTAGAAAGGAGAGAAACGAATTTCCGAAATTAAGTTGTTAAGTCAGAGACCGGACAGAACAGAGCAGTGAATTTAAAGAGAATTTAATGAAAAAAATGTTGATTAAATTAAAAATGTAGATTCAGGGAAAATGCAAAAGAGTCTTCAAAAGGAAAAGGAGACCAATTAAAGGACATTTTAATTTCAGCTCCAACTAAAAGGAGATTTCGATAGGAAATCTTTCGGAAGTGCACTTTTTATAGAAGAGCACGTGGTTTTCTAATGGTTTTGGTTTTCTTATTGAAGAACACGTGGTTTTCTAACAGAAGAACACGTGTTTTTTTAATAGAAAAGCACGTGGTTTTCTTATAGAAGAACTCGAGGTTTTTTTAATAGAAAAGCACGTGGTTTTTTTAATAGAAAAGCACGTGGTTTTCTTATAGAAGAACACGTGGTTTTTTAACAGAGAAGCACGTGGTTTTCTTATAGAAAAGCACGTGGTTTTCTTATAGAATAACACGTGGTTCTTTTAATAGAAAAGCACGTGGTTTTCTTATAGAATAACACGTGGTTTTCTTATAGAATAACACGTGGTTCTTTTAATAGAAAGCACGTGGTTTTCTTATAGAATAACACGTGGTTCTTTTAATAGAAAAGCACGTGGTTTTCTTATAGAATAACACGTGGTTCTTTTAATAGAAAAGCACGTGGTTTTCTTATAGAATAACACGTGGTTTCTTTTAATAGAAAAGCACGTGGTTTTCTTATAGAATAACACGTGGTTCTTTTAATAGAAAAGCACGTGGTTTTCTTATAGAATAACACGTGGTTTTCTTATAGAATAACACGTGGTTCTTTTAATAGAAAAGCACGTGGTTTTCTTATAGAATAACACGTGGTTTTCTTATAGAATAACACGTGGTTCTTTTAATAGAAAAGCACGTGGTTTTCTTATAGAATAACACGTGGTTCTTTTAATAGAAAAGCACGTGGTTTTCTTATAGAATAACACGTGGTTTTCTTATAGAATAACACGTGGTTCTTTTAATAGAAAAGCACGTGGTTTTCTTATAGAATAACACGTGGTTCTTTTAATAGAAAAGCACGTGGTTTTCTTATAGAATAACACGTGGTTCTTTTAATAGAAAAGCACGTGGTTTTCTTATAGAATAACACGTGGTTCTTTTAATAGAAAAGCACGTGGTTTTCTTATAGAATAACACGTGGTTCTTTTAATAGAAAAGCACGTGGTTTTCTTATAGAATAACACGTGGTTCTTTTAATAGAAAAGCACGTGGTTTTCTTATAGAATAACACGTGGTTCTTTTAATAGAAAAGCACGTGGTTTTCTTATAGAATAACACGTGGTTCTTTAATAGAAAAGCACGTGGTTTCTTATAGAATAACACGTGGTACTTTTAATAGAAAAGCACGTGGTTTTCTTATAGAATAACACGTGGTTCTTTTAATAGAAAAGCACGTGGTTTTCTTATAGAATAGCACGTGGTTCTTTAATAGAAAAGCACGTGGTTTTCTTATAGAATAACACGTGGTTCTTTTAATAGAAAAGCACGTGGTTTTCTTATAGAATAACACGTGGTTTTCTTATAGAAAATCACGTGGTTTTCTTATAGAAAGGCACGTGGTTTTCTTATAGAATAACACGTGGTTTTCTTATAGAAAAGCACGTGGTTTCTATAGAATAACACGTGGTTCTTTTAATAGAAAAGCCGTGGTTTTCTTATAGAATAACACGTGGTTCTTTTAATAGAAAAGCACGTGGTTTCTTATAGAAAATCACGTGGTTTTCTTATAGAAAAGCACGTGGTTTTCTTATAGAATAACACGTGGTTCTTTTAATAGAAAGCACGTGGTTTTCTTATAGAATAACACGTGTTCTTTTAATAGAAAGCACGTGGTTTCTTATAGAATAACACGTGGTTCTTTTAATAGAAAAGCACGTGGTTTTCTTATAGAAAATCACGTGGTTTTCTTATAGAAAAAGCACGTGGTTTTCTTATAGAATAACACGTGGTTCTTTTAATAGAAAGCACGTGGTTTTCTTATAGAATAACACGTGGTTCTTTTAATAGAAAAGCACGTGGTTTTCTTATAGAAAATCACGTGGTTTTCTTATAGAAAGCACGTGGTTTTCTTATAGAATAACACGTGGTTCTTTTAATAGAAAAGCACGTGGTTTTCTTATAGAATAACACGTGGTTCTTTTAATAGAAAAGCACGTGGTTTTCTTATAGAATAACACGTGGTTCTTTAATAGAAAAGCACGTGGTTTTCCTTATAGAATAACACGTGGTTCTTTTAATAGAAAAGCACGTGGTTTTCTTATAGAATAACACGTGGTTCTTTTAATAGAAAAGCACGTGGTTTTCTTATAGAAAAGCACGTGGTTTTCTTATAGAATAACACGTGGTTCTTTAATAGAAAAGCACGTGGTTTTCTTATAGAATAACACTGGTTCTTTTAATAGAAAAGCACGTGGTTTTCTTATAGAATAACACGTGGTTCTTTTAATAGAAAAGCACTTGGTTTCTTATAGAATACACGTGGTTCTTTTAATAGAAAAGCACGTGGTTTCTTATAGAATAACACGTGGTTTTCTTATAGAACAGCACGTGGTTTTCTTATAGAAAAAGCACGTGGTTTTCTTATAGAATAACACGTGGTTCTTTTAATAGAAAAGCACGTGGTTTTCTTATAGAATAACACGTGGTTCTTTTAATAGAAAAGCACGTGGTTTTTCTTAGAGAATAACACGTGTTCTTTAATAGAAAAAGCACGTGGTTTTCTTATAGAATACACGTGGTTCTTTAATAGAAAAGCACGTGGTTTTCTTATAGAATAACACGTGGTTCTTTTATAGAAAAGCACGTGGGTTTCTTATAGAATAACACGTGGTTCTTTTAATAAAAAGCACGTGGTTTTCTATAGAATAACACGTGGTTCTTTTAATAGAAAAGCACGTGGTTTTCTTATAGAATAACACGTGGTTTTCTTATAGAAAAGCACGTGGTTTTCTTATAGAAAAGCACGTGGTTTTCTTATAGAATAACACGTGTTTTTTACTAGAAAAGCACGTGGTTTCTTATAGAATAACCGTGGTTCTTTTAATAGAAAAGCACGTGGTTTTCTTATAGAATAACACGTGGTTCTTTTAATAGAAAAGCACGTGGTTTTCTTATAGAATAACACGTGGTTCTTTTAATAGAAAAGCACGTGGTTTTCTTATAGAATAACACGTGGTTCTTTTATAGAAAAGCCGTGGTTTTCTTATAGAATAACACGTGGTTCTTTTATAGAAAAGCACGTGGTTTTCTTATAGATAACACTGGTTCTTTGAATAGAAAAGCACGTGGTTTTCTTATAGAATAACACGTGGTTCTTTTAATAGAAAAGCACGTGGTTGTTTCTTATAGAATAACACGGGTTCGTTTAATAGAAAAGCACGTGGTTTTCCTTATAGAATAACACGTGGTTCTTTTAATAGAAAAGCACGTGGTTTTCTTATAGAATAACACGTGGTTCTTTTAATAGAAAAGCACGTGGTTTTCTTATAGAATAACACGTGGTTCTTTTAATAGAAAAGCACGTGGTTTTCTTATAGAATAACACGTGGTTCTTTTAATAGAAAAGCACGTGGTTTTCTTATAGAATAACACGTGGTTCTTTTAATAGAAAAGCACGTGGTTTTCTTATAGAATAACACGTGGTTCTTTTAATAGAAAAGCACGTGGTTTCTTATAGAATAACACGTGGTTTTCTTATAGAAAAGCACGTGGTTTCTTATAGAAAAGCACGTGGTTTTCTTATAGAATAACACGTGGTTTTTTAATAGAAAAGCACGTGGTTTCTTATAGAATAACACGTGGTTCTTTTAATAGAAAAGCACGTGGTTTTCCTTATAGAATAACACGTGGTTCTTTTAATAGAAAAGCACGTGGTTTTCTTATAGAATAACACGTGGTTCTTTTAATAGGAAAGCACGTGGTTTTCTTATAGAATAACACGTGGTTCTTTAATAGAAAAGCACGTGGTTTTCTTATAGAATAACACGTGGTTCTTTTAATAGAAAAGCCGTGGTTTTCCTTATGAATAACACGTGGTTCTTTTAATAGAAAAGCACGTGGTTTTCTTATAGAATAAACACGTGGTTCTTTTAATAGAAAAGCACGTGGTTTTCTTATGAATAACACGTGGTTCTTTTAATAGAAAAGCACGTGGTTTTTCTTATAGAATAACACGTGGTTCTTTAATAGAAAGCACGTGGTTTTCTTATAGAATAACACGTGGTTCTTTTAATAGAAAAGCACGTGGTTTTCTTAAGAATAACACGTGGTTCTTTAATAGAAAAGCACGTGTTTTCTTATAGAATAACACGTGGTTCTTTTAATAGAAAAGCACGTGTTTTCTTATAGAATAACACGTGGTTCTTTTAATAGAAAAAGCACGTGGTTTTCTTATAGAATAACACGTGGTTCTTTATAGAAAAGCACGTGGTTTCTTATAGAATAACACGTGGTTTTCTTATAGAAAAGCACGTGGTTTTCTTATAGAAAAGCACGTGGTTTTCTTATAGAATAACACTTGGTTTTTTTAATAGAAAAGCACGTGGTTTTCTTATAGAATAACACGTGGTTGCTTTTAATAGAAAAGCACGTGGTTTTTCTTATAGAATAACACGTGGTTCTTTTAATAGAAAAGCACGTGGTTTTTATAGAATAACACGTGGTTCTTTTAATAGAAAAGCACGTGGTTTCTTATAGAATAACACGTGGTTCTTTTAATAGAAAAGCACGTGGTTTCTTATAGAATAACAGTGGTTCTTTAATAGAAAAGCACGTGGTTTTCTTATAGAAAGACACGTGGTTCTTTAATAGAAAAGCACGTGTTCTTTTAATAGAAAAGCACGTGGTTTTCTTATAGAATAACACGTGGTTCTTTTAATAGAAAAGCACGTGGTTTTCTTATAGAATAACACGTGGTTCTTTTAATAGAAAAGCACGTGGTTTTCTTATAGAATAACACGTGGTTCTTTTAATAGAAAAGCACGTTGTTTTCTATAGAATAACACGTGGTTTCTTATAGAAAAGCACGTGGTTTTCTTATAGAAAAGCACGTGGTTTTCTTATAGAATAACACGTGGTTTTTTTAATAGAAAAGCACGTGGTTTTCTTATAGAATAACACGTGGTTTTTTTAATAGAAAAGCACGTGGTTTCTTATAGAATAACACGTGGTTCTTTTAATAGAAAAGCACGTGGTTTTCTTATAGAATAACACGTGGTTCTTTTAATAGAAAAGCACGTGGTTTTCTTATAGAATAACACGTGGTTCTTTAATAGAAAAGCACGTGGTTTCTTATAGAATAACACGTGGTTCTTTTAATAGAAAAGCACGTGGTTTTCTTATAGAATAACACGTGGTTCTTTTAATAGAAAAGCACGTGGTTTTCTTATAGAATAACACGTGGTTCTTTAATAGAAAAGCACGTGGTTTCTTATAGAATAACACGTGGTTCTTTTAATAGAAAGCACGTGGTTTTCTTATAGAATAACACGTGGTTCTTTTAATAGAAAAGCACGTGGTTTTCTTATAGAATAACACGTGGTTCTTTTAATAGAAAAGCACGTGGTTTTCTATAGAATAACACGTGGTTCTTTTAATAGAAAAGCACGTGGTTTTCTTATAGAATAACACGTGGTTCTTTTAATAGAAAAGCACGTGTTTTCCTTATAGAATAACACGTGGTTCTTTTAATAGAAAAGCACGTGGTTTTTCTTATAGAATAACACGTGGTTCTTTAATAGAAAAGCACGTGGTTTTCTTATAGAATAACACGTGGTTCTTTTAATAGAAAAGCACGTGGTTTTCTTATAGAATAACACGTGGTTCTTTTAATAGAAAAGCACTTGGTTTCTTATAGAATAACACGTGGTTCTTTTAAATAGAAAAGCACGTGGTTTCTTATAGAATAACACGTGGTTCTTTAATAGAAAAGCACGTGGTTTTCTTATAGAATAACACGTGGTTTTCTTATAGAAAAGCACGTGGTTTTCTTATAGAAAAGCACGTGTTTTCTTATAGAATAACACGTGGTTTTTTTAATAGAAAAGCACGTGGTTTCTTATAGAATAACACGTGGTTTTTTTATAGAAAAGCACGTGGTTTTCTTATAGAAATACACGTGGTTCTTTTAATAGAAAAGCACGTGGTTTTCTTATAGAATAACACGTGGTTCTTTTAATAGAAAAGCACGTGGTTTTTCTTATAGAATAACACGTGGTTCTTTTAATAGAAAAGCACGTGGTTTTCTTATAGAATAACACGTGGTTCTTTTAATAGAAAAGCACGTGGTTTTCTATAGAATAACACGTGTTCTTTTAATAGAAAAGCACGTGGTTTTCTTATAGAATAACCCGTGGTTCTTTTAATAGAACAGCACGTGGTTTTCTTATAGAATAACACGTGGTTCTTTAATAGAAAAGCACGTGGTTTTCTTATAGAATAACACGTGGTTTTCTTATAGAAAAGCACGTGGTTTTCTTATAGAAAGCACGTGGTTTTCTTATAGAATAACACGTGGTTTTTTTAATAGAAAAGCACGTGGTTTTCTTATAGAATAACACGTGGTTTTTTTATAGAAAAGCACGTGGTTTTCTTATAGAATAACACGTGGTTCTTTTAATAGAAAAGCACGTGGTTTTCTTATAGAATAACACGTGGTTCTTTTAATAGAAAGCACGTGGTTTTCTTATAGAATAACACGTGGTTCTTTTAATAGAAAAGCACGTGGTTTTCTTATAGAATAACACGTGGTTCTTTTAATAGAAAAGCACGTGGTTTTCTTATAGAATAACACGTGGTTCTTTTAATAGAAAAGCACGTGGTTTTCTTATAGAATAACACGTGGTTCTTTTAATAGAAAAGCACGTGGTTTTCTTATAGAATAACACGTGGTTCTTTTAATAGAAAAGCACGTGGTTTTCTTATAGAATAACACGTGGTTCTTTTAATAGAAAAGCACGTGGTTTTCTTATAGAATAACACGTGGTTCTTTTAATAGAAAAGCACGTGGTTTTCTTATAGAATAACACGTGGTTCTTTTAATAGAAAAGCACGTGGTTTTCTTATAGAATAACACGTGGTTTTCTTATAGAAAAGCACGTGGTTTTCTTATAGAATAACACGTGGTTTTTTTAATAGAAAAGCACGTGGTTTTCTTATAGAATAACACGTGGTTTTTTTAATAGAAAAGCACGTGGTTTTCTTATAGAATAACACGTGGTTCTTTTAATAGAAAAGCACGTGGTTTTCTTATAGAATAACACGTGGTTCTTTTAATAGAAAAGCACGTGGTTGAAATGAAAACTCTTCTGGTTTTGTTGGGGAAGCCGCAAAATGCGACTTCCCCATACTTTATTCAAATTAGAACTGAAATAATATTATCTTACAAAAATTAACTTAAGGTAAATGAAGAATAAAGTGAGCGTGGAAAACGCTTAGTAAGCATAATGCACGCTTACTATCTCGGAGCAGTGCGGACAACATACCTCAATAAAGTGAGGGTGTAAAGTTACATACTGAATGTATTGTAACTTGAGTAAAAGCATACTATTAGTTGGATACAGAAGGTATGCCAACTTGGACAAATATGTAAACCAGTATGATACGTTGTCATACGGAAGGTATGGCAACATGGATGAATCAAACACACTACACCTCCCTTTTTAACAAAGAATAATCAACGGTTTAAGTTGATTATTCTTAGTTGAGTTTAATTCGTATAATTTATAATTCATGAATTTTATTCACATAAATTTACAATTAACAGTCAGTGCTGGCATTATTTAAATTTAGTTCTGGTTTATTTTAAAATTACGTTTAATGTTTACAAGTTACTCATATTTGTTTTTTTTTTTTTTTGTATAAAGACTAATGCTTACATATATATTTAACTTTACTTATTTAATACGGTTACAATTTTTGTTCTATAATATATGTTGTAGTAAATAAAAATTATTACATGAGAAACGAAAAATAGCAAAAAATTTTTTTTGAACTTAAACGATATCTATAAAATATAATTTATGATTTGTAAAACTCAATATAATTTTATAAAATTTTGTTGTGGGATCTTAAATTTTAATATAAGTGATTTAATATGTTTTTTTTTTTCATTATTTTACATATATCATATTTTTTTATTAATTAATAGATGTATTCTTATATATTAGTTTACTAAGTCGAATTGAAAAGTTAAATGATCTAAAGTAGATTTAGATTATTGCTATATATGTATGTTTATATATTATTACTATGTATTACTATATATATGTATGTTTTTTATATTATTACTATGTATTACTATATATATGTTTTTTATATTATTACTATGTATTACTATATATATGTATGTTTTATATTATTACTATGTATTATATTATTATATTTTCATAGGTACTGGCCAGTTATCTATGTTTTATGTAAGTTTTATAATTTATTGTATGTATATGCTAAATTTATATATACGTATATTTTAGAGGCAGAGTTATATTTAAAAGGCAGTTAAAAAAAACAATATTTTCAATATTTTTGTTCTTAATTCAAGTTATTGCTTAATGCATTGAACAATTTTAAACGGTTTTTATGTACTTCAATACTTTTTCTGTCCGACGATGACAGCGTGCAATTCCCATTAGAATCTATATTTCGACAGAATAGGGGCCTTTGAATAATTGTTCCAATTTATGGCCGCCATTATTCTCTACTAGTACTAAATCTCCTATTTGTACGTGTAAAGGATTAGCCGTTTTGTCATATTGTAATTTATTGGAGAATTTTGATTGAGTAATCATTTTGGCAGCTCGTTGTCTTGCCATTTGGAGTCTGTACTTCACTTCTTTTTCATAAGAGTCAACATTATAAAGTGGATCTACAGTGTTAAAACCAATAGAATCAATGATATTTGGAATTTTGCCGAAAACCAATTCATACGGACAATACCATGGATTGTTGATGGAGTAGTATTAAAACAGTATGTAAAATATTTAAGCCATTCGTCCCAATCCGTTCGTTCTAATGACACATAAGAACGAATATATTCATTAAATGTCCTATGTGACCTTTCTATGGATCCAACTGTTTGATGGTGGTATGCTGTTGAGGGAGCATGTTTCACATCCAACATATTAAAAAGTTCCTGCAGGGTCTGGTTTTTATACTCAGTTCCTCTGTCAGTTAAAACTTTTCTCATTGGTCCATATGTAAGTACAAAGTTTTCAAATATTGCCGTAGCTATTGTTTTTGCCGTTTTATCGGGTACTGGTATAGTTACCAGGTACTTGGTGAGATCACATATTATTGTTACTGCGTATTCGTTACCGCTGTTTGACTTAATAAATGGGCCTATTGTATCAATAACGAGAATATCAAAGGCACTTGCTGGCGTTTCCGTTATACACATAGGTTCTTTCGTCCTTTTAAGGGACTTGTTCTCTTGGCATTTACTGCAATTTTTAACATAGTTTTTGATGTCTTTAGACATTCCTTTCCAACGATATTTATTGCGGAGTTTTTCTGACATTCTTTTGATGCCAGGGTGACCTCCGTATAATGGGTCATTATGATACGTTTGTAGGAGTTTTCTTTTCTGCTCGTCAGCAGATATTTTCTTTAATTTTGGCGTTAACGCTATTGTTAGTTTCTTTAATAACTGGTTCGCACAGTTTTTGAAATCATTGATTCGAATCATATTGAATAAATCCTCATTTAATGAGAGTTGTAATTTGAATATTCCCTTATTACCGGTTATTTTTTCCAACCTAGGAATGAATTGACTTAGATCAAAGCTTCCATTAGCAATAAGTTCATCAATCTTTACATTTTCTAAAGTTTTTCTCCCATATTTAAGGATACACTTTGGAGTTGTACCAGAGAGAAAAAACTTTAGGCGAACACTTTTCTTTACCTCCTTTGCATTTAGTGTTTCGTAGACCCTAGGAATGTCTGACACGCTTGTTAATTTTTATCTTTTTGTGTTTGGTCTTTCTTTCTTTTGGTCGTTAAACCTTATCAAGACCGTTTCCGACTGAAGCAGCCCTGATATAATATTTTCGCAATGTCTTTTTATGCAACTGGTAAAGAGTTACCAGTAGTTGCGCGGCTAGTTAAGCGATAATTATAATAAGGTAAATAGTAGGATGCTCAACCTTAAGCACAATGTCATTTACTACATTGGCATTCGGTTTGTCTATTTTAGATTCTGAGCCACCCATTGTTTAACAATGTAAAACCAAGCTGATAAAGATTTTATAGATTTGATGATATTTATGTTTGAGTTGAATTTGTCTGAATGTAATTAATCAATTCAAGTATCCCCGATTATATGTTATCAAATTCGAAGGCACCGCCAAAAATATTTCATGTAAACAAAAACAGAATGGAAACAATAAATATATAAATGTTTTTTTTTTTTTTATATAGTTTGCCTTTGTTGTCGTGGTATATACTATATAAATATAATAGTTTTGTTTTAATATTTGCATTTAATAATGTATAGGGGTTGTTGTTGCAGTTTTTTGGTTAATACTAGAACTAAATGTGTGTTGCTGTTGTGTTAAGTTAATATTTAACAATAATAATTTTAAGGGGACATTATTTTCTGCTAGTGTGGGTGGTCGATATTATCCTTGTTGCACTTCTTAAAAACAAAAGGGGGTTACCTGTTATTGTAGTTGCTTGTTTGTTTTGTTTATTTTCTTAGATATAGATTTTCATATTGTTGGTGTATTTCTTCGAGAACTCGACAGGCATCCCACAATACAGCATTTGCGAATTTCTGGCATTATGGTATTTGTTTGTAAAAATATCTGCAATATATGGAATATGAAGACGAACGCTTTCCTTTTCTCTACTTTTCACTGTTCTTCCTTCGCCAATTTCGCCAATTTCGTCCTTTCATCTGCTTTTTTTTTTGGATTAATTTCAATTCTGTTGTTCTCGATGAGAGACAGAAGATTGGGAGAGTGAAAGTGTACAGCTCCTTTTTGTTCTCTTTTAACTTTTCATTCAATACTGGCTTCTGCACATACGTGTATTCGGAAATCTCAAGACCCCGTTTGTTTATGTGGTGTTTCGCTGATAGTTGTTGTTCACAATAGAGAATGTCAGAATCAGTCACATGCAGCTTTTGTTTTATTATGTCAACGTTTTTCTTTTTTGTTGTTGTATTAAAAAAAATATATTTTAACCTTGTATTGGTTTTTTGTTGCATTTTTAAGTTATTTTTTAAATGGCATATTACGATTTTTGTGGATTTTTTAAAGTTGTTTGTTTTGTGTTTGAATTTACTTTTTTTCAATTTTTTATCTTGTTTCAACTAGCAAAAAAAATCGTTTTTTTTCTTATTTTTCCTTGTGTTGTTTTAGGTTTTTTTTTCTCGTGTTTTTTGAAGATTTTTTTTTATGTTTGTTTGATATTATCTGAGCAAAGTTTTCTTCTGCTTTCTCATATTCAAATGATTCATTTTTTTTTCTTTTCTTTTTTGGCATTCATCTTTTTGTAAATCATTTTTTTTTTGGTTTGTTTGTTTGAATTTCACATATAGTTGTTTGTTGTTAAATCCTTTTTCGATTGATACTTAACAAGGATCATTAATCAAATCATTGTTTCTTTGTTTTTTTTAGCAAACCCGAGGCATTTTTCTTTCTTTTTTCTATTTATAATTTACAAGCTGGCACGGTTGTGTTGCTGGTCCATAGTTTAAGCGTTAATATATATAGATTATCCGAAATCACATTATACACGGTGCACCACTTTGTAGATTTAAAGTTTTTTTTGTGGCAGGATCGCCATGAAATGAAAACTCTCTGGTTTTGTTGGGGAAGCCGCAAAATGCGACTTCCCCATACTTTATTCAAATAGAACTGAAATAATATTATCTTACAAAAATTAACTTAAGGTAAATGAAGAATAAAGTGAGCGTGGGAAACGCTTAGTAAGCATAATGCACGCTTACTATCTCGGAGCAGTGCGGACAACATACCTCAATAAAGTGAGGGTGTAAGTTACATACTGAATGTATTGTAACTTGAGTAAAAGCATACTATTAGTTGGATACAGAAGGTATGCCAACTTGGACAAATATGTAAACCAGTATGATACGTTGTCATACGGAAGGTATGGCAACATGGATGAATCAAACACACTACATGGTTTTCTTATAGAATAACACGTGGTTCTTTTAATAGAAAAGCACGTGGTTTTCTTATAGAATAACACGTGGTTCTTTTAATAGAAAAGCACGTGGTTTCTTATAGAATAACACGTGGTTCTTTTAATAGAAAAGCACGTGGTTTTCTTATAGAATAACACGTGGTTCTTTTAATAGAAAAGCACGTGGTTTCTTATAGAATAACACGTGGTTCTTTTAATAGAAAAGCACGTGGTTTTCTTATAGAATAACACGTGGTTCTTTTAATAGAAAAGCACGTGGTTTTCTTATAGAATAACACGTGGTTCTTTTAATAGAAAGCACGTGGTTTTCTTATAGAATAACACGTGGTTCTTTTAATAGAAAAGCACGTGGTTTTCTTATAGAATAACACGTGGTTCTTTTAATAGAAAAGCACGTGGTTTTCTTATAGAATAACACGTGGTTCTTTTAATAGAAAAGCACGTGGTTTTTATAGAATAACACGTGGTTTTCTTATAGAAAAGCACGTGGTTTTCTTATAGAAAGCACGTGGTTTTCTTATAGAATACACGTGGTTTTTTAATAGAAAAGCACGTGGTTTTCTTATAGAATAACACGTGGTTCTTTAATAGAAAAGCACGTGGTTTTCTTATAGAATAACACGTGGTTCTTTTAATAGAAAAGCACGTGGTTTTCTTATAGAATAACACGTGGTTCTTTTAATAGAAAAGCACGTGGTTTTCTTATAGAATAACACGTGGTTCTTTTAATAGAAAGCACGTGGTTTTCTTATAGAATAACACGTGGTTTCTTATAGAAAAGCACGTGGTTTTCTTATAGAAAAGCACGTGGTTTTCTTATAGAATAACACGTGGTTCTTTTAATAGAAAAGCACGTGGTTTTCTTATAGAATAACACGTGGTTTTCTTATAGAAAAGCACGTGGTTTCTTATAGAAAAGCACGTGGTTTTCTTATAGAATAACACGTGGTTTTTTTAATAGAAAAGCACGTGGTTTTCTTATAGAATAACACGTGGTTTTTTTAATAGAAAAGCACGTGGTTTTCTTATAGAATAACACGTGGTTCTTTTAATAGAAAAGCACGTGGTTTTCTTATAGAATAACACGTGGTTCTTTTAATAGAAAAGCACGTGGTTTTCTTATAGAATAACACGTGGTTTTTTAATAGAAAAGCACGTGGTTTTCTTATAGAATAACACGTGGTTTTTTAATAGAAAAGCACGTGGTTTTCTTATAGAATAACACGTGGTTCTTTTAATAGAAAAGCACGTGGTTTCTTATAGAATAACACGTGGTTTTCTTATAGAAAAGCACGTGGTTTTCTTATAGAAAAGCACGTGGTTTTCTTATAGAATAACACGTGGTTTTTTAATAGAAAAGCACGTGGTTTTCTTATAGAATAACACGTGGTTTTTTAATAGAAAAGCACGTGGTTTTCTTATAGAATAACACGTGGTTCTTTTAATAGAAAGCACGTGGTTTTCTTATAGAATAAACGTGGTTCTTTTAATAGAAAAGCACGTGGTTTTCTTATAGAATAACACGTGGTTTTCTTATAGAAAAGCACGTGGTTTTCTTATAGAAGAAGAAGTTTTTACTACTACTATAGAAAAGCACGTGGTTTTCTTATAGAATAACACGTGGTTTTTTTAATAGAAAAGCACGTGGTTTTCTTATAGAATAACACGTGGTTTTTTAATAGAAAAGCACGTGGTTTTCTTATAGAATAACACGTGGTTCTTTTAATAGAAAAGCACGTGGTTTTCTTATAGAATAACACGTGGTTCTTTTAATAGAAAAGCACGTGGTTTTCTTATAGAATAACACGTGGTTCTTTTAATAGAAAAGCACGTGGTTTTCTTATAGAATAACACGTGGTTCTTTTAATAGAAAAGCACGTGGTTTTCTTATAGAATAACACGTGGTTTTCTTATAGAAAAGCACGTGGTTTTCTTATAGAAAAGCACGTGGTTTTCTTATAGAATAACACGTGGTTTTTTAATAGAAAAGCACGTGGTTTTCTTATAGAATAACACGTGGTTTTTTTAATAGAAAAGCACGTGGTTTCTTATAGAATAACACGTGGTTCTTTTAATAGAAAAGCACGTGGTTTTCTTATAGAATAACACGTGGTTCTTTTAATAGAAAAGCACGTGGTTTCTTATAGAATAACACGTGGTTCTTTTAATAGAAAAGCACGTGGTTTTCTTATAGAATAACACGTGGTTCTTTTAATAGAAAAGCACGTGGTTTTCTTATAGAATAACACGTGGTTTTCTTATAGAAAAGCACGTGGTTTTCTTATAGAAAAGCACGTGGTTTTCTTATAGAATAACACGTGGTTTTTTTAATAGAAAAGCACGTGGTTTTCTTATAGAATAACACGTGGTTTCTTATAGAAAAGCACGTGGTTTTCTTATAGAAAAGCACGTGGTTTTCTTATAGAATAACACGTGGTTTTCTTATAGAAAAGCACGTGGTTTTCTTATAGAAAAGCACGTGGTTTTCTTATAGAATAACACGTGGTTTTTTTAATAGAAAAGCACGTGGTTTTCTTATAGAATAACACGTGGTTTTTTTAATAGAAAAGCACGTGGTTTTCTTATAGAATAACACGTGGTTCTTTTAATAGAAAAGCACGTGGTTTTCTTATAGAATAACACGTGGTTCTTTTAATAGAAAAGCACGTGGTTTTCTTATAGAATAACACGTGGTTTTTTTAATAGAAAAGCACGTGGTTTTCTTATAGAATAACACGTGGTTTTTTAATAGAAAAGCACGTGGTTTTCTTATAGAATAACACGTGGTTTTTTAATAGAAAAGCACGTGGTTTTCTTATAGAATAACACGTGGTTCTTTTAATAGAAAAGCACGTGGTTTTCTTATAGAATAACACGTGGTTTTCTTATAGAAAAGCACGTGGTTTTCTTATAGAAAAGCACGTGGTTTTCTTATAGAATAACACGTGGTTTTTTTAATAGAAAAGCACGTGGTTTTCTTATAGAATAACACGTGGTTTTTTTAATAGAAAAGCACGTGGTTTTCTTATAGAATAACACGTGGTTCTTTTAATAGAAAAGCACGTGGTTTTCTTATAGAATAACACGTGGTTCTTTTAATAGAAAAGCACGTGGTTTTCTTATAGAATAACACGTGGTTTTCTTATAGAAAAGCACGTGGTTTTCTTATAGAAAAGCACGTGGTTTTCTTATAGAATAACACGTGGTTTTTTTAATAGAAAAGCACGTGGTTTTCTTATAGAATAACACGTGGTTTTCTTATAGAAAAGCACGTGGTTTTCTTATAGAAAAGCACGTGGTTTTCTTATAGAATAACACGTGGTTTCTTATAGAAAAGCACGTGGTTTCTTATAGAAAAGCACGTGGTTTTCTTATAGAATAACACGTGGTTTTTTAATAGAAAAGCACGTGGTTTTCTTATAGAATAACACGTGGTTCTTTAATAGAAAAGCACGTGGTTTTCTTATAGAATAACACGTGGTTCTTTTAATAGAAAAGCACGTGGTTTTCTTATAGAATAACACGTGGTTTTTTAATAGAAAAGCACGTGGTTTTCTTATAGAATAACACGTGGTTCTTTAATAGAAAAGCACGTGGTTTTCTTATAGAATAACACGTGGTTCTTTTAATAGAAAAGCACGTGGTTTTCTTATAGAATAACACGTGGTTCTTTTAATAGAAAAGCACGTGGTTTTCTTATAGAATAACACGTGGTTTTTTAATAGAAAAGCACGTGGTTTTCTTATAGAATAACACGTGGTTTTTTAATAGAAAAGCACGTGGTTTTCTTATAGAATAACACGTGGTTCTTTTAATAGAAAAGCACGTGGTTTTCTTATAGAATAACACGTGGTTTTCTTATAGAAAAGCACGTGGTTTTCTTATAGAAAAGCACGTGGTTTTCTTATAGAATAACACGTGGTTTTTTTAATAGAAAAGCACGTGGTTTCTTATAGAATAACACGTGGTTTTTTTAATAGAAAAGCACGTGGTTTTCTTATAGAATAACACGTGGTTCTTTTAATAGAAAAGCACGTGGTTTTCTTATAGAATAACACGTGGTTCTTTTAATAGAAAGCACGTGGTTTTCTTATAGAATAACACGTGGTTTTCTTATAGAAAAGCACGTGGTTTTCTTATAGAAAAGCACGTGGTTTTCTTATAGAATAACACGTGGTTTTTTAATAGAAAAGCACGTGGTTTTCTTATAGAATAACACGTGGTTTTTATAGAAAAGCACGTGGTTTTCTTATAGAAAAGCACGTGGTTTTCTTATAGAATAACACGTGGTTTTCTTATAGAAAAGCACGTGGTTTTCTTATAGAAAAGCACGTGGTTTCTCTATAGAATAACACGTGGTTTTTTAATAGAAAAGCACGTGGTTTTCTTATAGAATAACACGTGGTTCTTTTAATAGAAAAGCACGTGGTTTTCTTATAGAATAACACGTGGTTCTTTTAATAGAAAAGCACGTGGTTTTCTTATAGAATAACACGTGGTTCTTTAATAGAAAAGCACGTGGTTTTCTTATAGAATAACACGTGGTTCTTTTAATAGAAAAGCACGTGGTTTTCTTATAGAATAACACGTGGTTCTTTTAATAGAAAAGCACGTGGTTTTCTTATAGAATAACACGTGGTTCTTTTAATAGAAAAGCACGTGGTTTTCTTATAGAATAACACGTGGTTTTCTTATAGAAAAGCACGTGGTTTTCTTATAGAAAAGCACGTGGTTTTCTTATAGAATAACACGTGGTTTTTTTAATAGAAAAGCACGTGGTTTTCTTATAGAATAACACGTGGTTCTTTTAATAGAAAAGCACGTGGTTTTCTTATAGAATAACACGTGGTTTTCTTATAGAAAAGCACGTGGTTTTCTTATAGAAAAGCACGTGGTTTTCTTATAGAATAACACGTGGTTTTTTTAATAGAAAAGCACGTGTTATTCTATAAGAAAACCACGTGGTTTTCTTATAGAAAAGCACGTGGTTTTCTTATAGAAAAGCACGTGGTTTTCTTATAGAATAACACGTGGTTTTCTTATAGAAAAGCACGTGGTTTCTTATAGAAAAGCACGTGGTTTTCTTATAGAATAACACGTGGTTTTTTTATAGAAAAGCACGTGGTTTCTTATAGAATAACACGTGGTTTTTTTAATAGAAAAGCACGTGGTTTTCTTATAGAATAACACGTGGTTCTTTTAATAGAAAAGCACGTGGTTTTCTTATAGAATAACACGTGGTTCTTTTAATAGAAAAGCACGTGGTTTTCTTATAGAATAACACGTGGTTTTCTTATAGAATAACACGTGGTTTTTTTAATAGAAAAGCACGTGGTTTTCTTATAGAATAACACGTGGTTTTTTTAATAGAAAAGCACGTGGTTTTCTTATAGAATAACACGTGGTTTTTTTAATAGAAAAGCACGTGGTTTTCTTATAGAATAACACGTGGTTCTTTTAATAGAAAAGCACGTGGTTTTCTTATAGAATAACACGTGGTTCTTTTAATAGAAAAGCACGTGGTTTTCTTATAGAATAACACGTGGTTCTTTTAATAGAAAAGCACGTGGTTTCTTATAGAATAACACGTGGTTCTTTTAATAGAAAAGCACGTGGTTTTCTTATAGAATAACACGTGGTTCTTTTAATAGAAAAGCACGTGGTTTTCTTATAGAATAACACGTGGTTCTTTTAATAGAAAAGCACGTGGTTTTCTTATAGAATAACACGTGGTTTTCTTATAGAAAAGCACGTGGTTTTCTTATAGAAAAGCACGTGGTTTTCTTATAGAATAACACGTGGTTTTTTAATAGAAAAGCACGTGGTTTTCTTATAGAATAACACGTGGTTTTCTTATAGAAAAGCACGTGGTTTTCTTATAGAAAAGCACGTGGTTTTCTTATAGAATAACACGTGGTTTTCTTATAGAAAAGCACGTGGTTTTCTTATAGAAAAGCACGTGGTTTTCTTATAGAATAACACGTGGTTTTTTAATAGAAAAGCACGTGGTTTTCTTATAGAATAACACGTGGTTTTTTTAATAGAAAAGCACGTGGTTTTCTTATAGAATAACACGTGGTTCTTTTAATAGAAAAGCACGTGGTTTCTTATAGAATAACACGTGGTTCTTTTAATAGAAAAGCACGTGGTTTTCTTATAGAATAACACGTGGTTCTTTTAATAGAAAAGCACGTGGTTTTCTTATAGAATAACACGTGGTTCTTTTAATAGAAAAGCACGTGGTTTTCTTATAGAATAACACGTGGTTTCTTATAGAAAAGCACGTGGTTTTTTATAGAAAAGCACGTGGTTTTCTTATAGAATAACACGTGGTTTTTTAATAGAAAAGCACGTGGTTTTCTTATAGAATAACACGTGGTTCTTTTAATAGAAAAGCACGTGGTTTTCTTATAGAATAACACGTGGTTTTCTTATAGAAAAGCACGTGGTTTTCTTATAGAAAAGCACGTGGTTTTCTTATAGAATAACACGTGGTTTTTTAATAGAAAAGCACGTGGTTTTCTTATAGAATAACACGTGGTTTTCTTATAGAAAAGCACGTGGTTTTCTTATAGAAAAGCACGTGGTTTTCTTATAGAATAACACGTGGTTTTCTTATAGAAAAGCACGTGGTTTTCTTATAGAAAAGCACGTGGTTTTCTTATAGAATAACACGTGGTTTTTTAATAGAAAAGCACGTGGTTTTCTTATAGAATAACACGTGGTTTTTTTAATAGAAAAGCACGTGGTTTTCTTATAGAATAACACGTGGTTCTTTTAATAGAAAAGCACGTGGTTTTCTTATAGAATAACACGTGGTTCTTTTAATAGAAAAGCACGTGGTTTTCTTATAGAATAACACGTGGTTTTCTTATAGAAAAGCACGTGGTTTTCTTATAGAAAAGCACGTGGTTTTCTTATAGAATAACACGTGGTTTTTTTAATAGAAAAGCACGTGGTTTTCTTATAGAATAACACGTGGTTTTCTTATAGAAAAGCACGTGGTTTTCTTATAGAAAAGCACGTGGTTTTCTTATAGAATAACACGTGGTTTTCTTATAGAAAAGCACGTGGTTTTCTTATAGAAAAGCACGTGGTTTTCTTATAGAATAACACGTGGTTTTTTAATAGAAAAGCACGTGGTTTTCTTATAGAATAACACGTGGTTCTTTTAATAGAAAAGCACGTGGTTTTCTTATAGAATAACACGTGGTTCTTTTAATAGAAAAGCACGTGGTTTTCTTATAGAATAACACGTGGTTCTTTTAATAGAAAAGCACGTGGTTTTCTTATAGAATAACACGTGGTTTTTTTAATAGAAAAGCACGTGGTTTTCTTATAGAATAACACGTGGTTTTTTAATAGAAAAGCACGTGGTTTTCTTATAGAATAACACGTGGTTTTTTTAATAGAAAAGCACGTGGTTTTCTTATAGAATAACACGTGGTTCTTTTAATAGAAAAGCACGTGGTTTTCTTATAGAATAACACGTGGTTTTCTTATAGAAAAGCACGTGGTTTTCTTATAGAAAAGCACGTGGTTTTCTTATAGAATAACACGTGGTTTTTTTAATAGAAAAGCACGTGGTTTTCTTATAGAATAACACGTGGTTCTTTTAATAGAAAAGCACGTGGTTTTCTTATAGAATAACACGTGGTTCTTTTAATAGAAAAGCACGTGGTTTTCTTATAGAATAACACGTGGTTTTCTTATAGAAAAGCACGTGGTTTCTTATAGAAAAGCACGTGGTTTTCTTATAGAATAACACGTGGTTTTTTTAATAGAAAAGCACGTGGTTTTCTTATAGAATAACACGTGGTTTTCTTATAGAAAAGCACGTGGTTTTCTTATAGAAAAGCACGTGGTTTTCTTATAGAATAACACGTGGTTTTCTTATAGAAAAGCACGTGGTTTTCTTATAGAAAAGCACGTGGTTTTCTTATAGAATAACACGTGGTTTTTTAATAGAAAAGCACGTGGTTTTCTTATAGAATAACACGTGGTTCTTTTAATAGAAAAGCACGTGGTTTTCTTATAGAATAACACGTGGTTCTTTTAATAGAAAAGCACGTGGTTTTCTTATAGAATAACACGTGGTTCTTTTAATAGAAAAGCACGTGGTTTTCTTATAGAATAACACGTGGTTCTTTTAATAGAAAAGCACGTGGTTTTCTTATAGAATAACACGTGGTTCTTTTAATAGAAAAGCACGTGGTTTTCTTATAGAATAACACGTGGTTCTTTTAATAGAAAAGCACGTGGTTTTCTTATAGAATAACACGTGGTTCTTTTAATAGAAAAGCACGTGGTTTTCTTATAGAATAACACGTGGTTTTCTTATAGAAAGCACGTGGTTTTCTTATAGAAAAGCACGTGGTTTTCTTATAGAATAACACGTGGTTTTTTTAATAGAAAAGCACGTGGTTTTCTTATAGAATAACACGTGGTTCTTTTAATAGAAAAGCACGTGGTTTTCTTATAGAATAACACGTGGTTCTTTTAATAGAAAAGCACGTGGTTTTCTTATAGAATAACACGTGGTTTTCTTATAGAAAAGCACGTGGTTTTCTTATAGAAAAGCACGTGGTTTTCTTATAGAATAACACGTGGTTTTTTTAATAGAAAAGCACGTGGTTTTCTTATAGAATAACACGTGGTTTTTTTAATAGAAAAGCACGTGGTTTTCTTATAGAATAACACGTGGTTCTTTTAATAGAAAAGCACGTGGTTTTCTTATAGAATAACACGTGGTTCTTTTAATAGAAAAGCACGTGGTTTTCTTATAGAATAACACGTGGTTCTTTTAATAGAAAAGCACGTGGTTTTCTTATAGAATAACACGTGGTTCTTTTAATAGAAAAGCACGTGGTTTTCTTATAGAATAACACGTGGTTTTCTTATAGAAAAGCACGTGGTTTTCTTATAGAAAAGCACGTGGTTTTCTTATAGAATAACACGTGGTTTTTTTAATAGAAAAGCACGTGGTTTTCTTATAGAATAACACGTGGTTCTTTTAATAGAAAAGCACGTGGTTTTCTTATAGAATAACACGTGGTTCTTTTAATAGAAAAGCACGTGGTTTTCTTATAGAATAACACGTGGTTCTTTTAATAGAAAAGCACGTGGTTTCTTATAGAATAACACGTGGTTCTTTTAATAGAAAAGCACGTGGTTTTCTTATAGAATAACACGTGGTTCTTTTAATAGAAAAGCACGTGGTTTTCTTATAGAATAACACGTGGTTCTTTTAATAGAAAAGCACGTGGTTTTCTTATAGAATAACACGTGGTTTTCTTATAGAAAGCACGTGGTTTTCTTATAGAAAAGCACGTGTTTTCTTATAGAATAACACGTGGTTTTTTTAATAGAAAAGCACGTGGTTTTCTTATAGAATAACACGTGGTTTTTTTAATAGAAAGCACGTGGTTTTCTTATAGAATAACACGTGGTTCTTTTAATAGAAAAGCACGTGGTTTTCTTATAGAATAACACGTGGTTCTTTTAATAGAAAAGCACGTGGTTTTCTTATAGAATAACACGTGGTTCTTTTAATAGAAAAGCACGTGGTTTTCTTATAGAATAACACGTGGTTCTTTTAATAGAAAAGCACGTGTTTTCTTATAGAATAACACGTGGTTCTTTTAATAGAAAAGCACGTGGTTTTCTTATAGAATAACACGTGGTTCTTTTAATAGAAAAGCACGTGGTTTTCTTATAGAATAACACGTGGTTTTTTAATAGAAAAGCACGTGGTTTTCTTATAGAATAACACGTGGTTCTTTTAATAGAAAAGCACGTGGTTTTCTTATAGAATAACACGTGGTTCTTTTAATAGAAAAGCACGTGGTTTTCTTATAGAATAACACGTGGTTCTTTTAATAGAAAAGCACGTGGTTTTCTTATAGAATAACACGTGGTTCTTTTAATAGAAAAGCACGTGGTTTTCTTATAGAATAACACGTGGTTCTTTTAATAGAAAAGCACGTGGTTTTTTATAGAATAACACGTGGTTCTTTTAATAGAAAAGCACGTGGTTTTCTTATAGAATAACACGTGGTTCTTTTAATAGAAAAGCACGTGGTTTTCTTATAGAATAACACGTGGTTTCTTATAGAAAAGCACGTGGTTTTCTTATAGAAAAGCACGTGGTTTTCTTATAGAATAACACTTGGTTTTTTTAATAGAAAAGCACGTGGTTTTCTTATAGAATAACACGTGGTTCTTTTAATAGAAAAGCACGTGGTTTTCTTATAGAATAACACGTGGTTCTTTTAATAGAAAAGCACGTGGTTTTCTTATAGAATAACACGTGGTTCTTTTAATAGAAAAGCACGTGGTTTTCTTATAGAATAACACGTGGTTCTTTTAATAGAAAAGCACGTGGTTTTCTTATAGAATAACAAGTGGTTCTTTTAATAGAAAAGCACGTGGTTTTCTTATAGAATAACACGTGGTTCTTTTATAGAAAAGCACGTGGTTCTTTTATAGAAAAGCACGTGGTTTTCTTATAGAATAACACGTGGTTCTTTTAATAGAAAAGCACGTGGTTTTCTTATAGAATAACACGTGGTTCTTTTAATAGAAAAGCACGTGGTTTTCTTATAGAATAACACGTGGTTCTTTTAATAGAAAAGCACGTGGTTTTCTTATAGAATAACACGTGGTTTTCTTATAGAAAAGCACGTGGTTTTTATAGAAAAGCACGTGGTTTTCTTATAGAATAACACGTGGTTTTTTTAATAGAAAAGCACGTGGTTTTCTTATAGAATAACACGTGGTTTTTTTAATAGAAAAGCACGTGGTTTTCTTATAGAATAACACGTGGTTCTTTTAATAGAAAAGCACGTGGTTTTCTTATAGAATAACACGTGGTTCTTTTAATAGAAAAGCACGTGGTTTTCTTATAGAATAACACGTGGTTCTTTTAATAGAAAAGCACGTGGTTTTCTTATAGAATAACACGTGGTTCTTTTAATAGAAAAGCACGTGGTTTTCTTATAGAATAACACGTGGTTTTTTAATAGAAAAGCACGTGGTTTTCTTATAGAATAACACGTGGTTCTTTTAATAGAAAAGCACGTGGTTTTCTTATAGAATAACACGTGGTTCTTTTAATAGAAAAGCACGTGGTTTTTATAGAATAACACGTGGTTCTTTTAATAGAAAAGCACGTGGTTTTCTTATAGAATAACACGTGGTTCTTTAATAGAAAAGCACGTGGTTTTCTTATAGAATAACACGTGGTTCTTTTAATAGAAAAGCACGTGGTTTTCTTATAGAATAACACGTGGTTCTTTTAATAGAAAAGCACGTGGTTTTCTTATAGAATAACACGTGGTTTTCTTATAGAAAAGCACGTGGTTTTCTTATAGAAAAGCACGTGGTTTTCTTATAGAATAACACGTGGTTTTTTTAATAGAAAAGCACGTGGTTTTCTTATAGAATAACACGTGGTTCTTTTAATAGAAAAGCACGTGGTTTTCTTATAGAATAACACGTGGTTCTTTTAATAGAAAAGCACGTGGTTTTCTTATAGAATAACACGTGGTTCTTTTAATAGAAAAGCACGTGGTTTTCTTATAGAATAACACGTGGTTCTTTTAATAGAAAAGCACGTGGTTTTCTTATAGAATAACACGTGGTTCTTTTAATAGAAAAGCACGTGGTTTTCTTATAGAATAACACGTGGTTCTTTTAATAGAAAAGCACGTGGTTTTCTTATAGAATAACACGTGGTTCTTTTAATAGAAAAGCACGTGGTTTTCTTATAGAATAACACGTGGTTCTTTTAATAGAAAAGCACGTGGTTTTCTTATAGAATAACACGTGGTTCTTTTAATAGAAAAGCACGTGGTTTTCTTATAGAATAACACGTGGTTCTTTTAATAGAAAAGCACGTGGTTTTCTTATAGAATAACACGTGGTTCTTTTAATAGAAAAGCACGTGGTTTTCTTATAGAATAACACGTGGTTCTTTTAATAGAAAAGCACGTGGTTTTCTTATAGAATAACACGTGGTTCTTTTAATAGAAAAGCACGTGGTTTTCTTATAGAATAACACGTGGTTCTTTTAATAGAAAAGCACGTGGTTTTCTTATAGAATAACACGTGGTTCTTTTAATAGAAAGCACGTGGTTTTCTTATAGAATAACACGTGGTTCTTTTAATAGAAAAGCACGTGGTTTTCTTATAGAATAACACGTGGTTTTCTTATAGAAAAGCACGTGGTTTTCTTATAGAAAAGCACGTGGTTTTCTTATAGAATAACACGTGGTTTTTTTAATAGAAAAGCACGTGGTTTTCTTATAGAATAACACGTGGTTTTTTAATAGAAAAGCACGTGGTTTTCTTATAGAATAACACGTGGTTCTTTTAATAGAAAAGCACGTGGTTTTCTTATAGAATAACACGTGGTTTTTTAATAGAAAAGCACGTGGTTTTCTTATAGAATAACACGTGGTTCTTTTAATAGAAAAGCACGTGGTTTTCTTATAGAATAACACGTGGTTCTTTTAATAGAAAAGCACGTGTTTTCTTATAGAATAACACGTGGTTCTTTTAATAGAAAAGCACGTGGTTTTCTTATAGAATAACACGTGGTTCTTTTAATAGAAAAGCACGTGGTTTTCTTATAGAATAACACGTGGTTTTTTATAGAAAAGCACGTGGTTTTCTTATAGAAAAGCACGTGGTTTTCTTATAGAATAACACGTGGTTTTTTTAATAGAAAAGCACGTGGTTTTCTTATAGAATAACACGTGGTTTTTTTAATAGAAAAGCACGTGGTTTTCTTATAGAATAACACGTGGTTCTTTTAATAGAAAAGCACGTGGTTTTCTTATAGAATAACACGTGGTTCTTTTAATAGAAAAGCACGTGGTTTTCTTATAGAATAACACGTGGTTCTTTTAATAGAAAAGCACGTGGTTTTCTTATAGAATAACACGTGGTTCTTTTAATAGAAAAGCACGTGGTTTTCTTATAGAATAACACGTGGTTCTTTTAATAGAAAAGCACGTGGTTTTCTTATAGAATAACACGTGGTTCTTTTAATAGAAAAGCACGTGGTTTCTTATAGAATAACACGTGGTTCTTTTAATAGAAAAGCACGTGGTTTTCTTATAGAATAACACGTGGTTTTCTTATAGAAAAGCACGTGGTTTCTTATAGAAAAGCACGTGGTTTTCTTATAGAATAACACGTGGTTTTTTAATAGAAAAGCACGTGGTTTTCTTATAGAATAACACGTGGTTTTTTAATAGAAAAGCACGTGGTTTTCTTATAGAATAACACGTGGTTCTTTTAATAGAAAAGCACGTGGTTTCTTATAGAATAACACGTGGTTCTTTTAATAGAAAAGCACGTGGTTTTCTTATAGAATAACACGTGGTTCTTTTAATAGAAAAGCACGTGGTTTTCTTATAGAATAACACGTGGTTCTTTTAATAGAAAAGCACGTGGTTTTCTTATAGAATAACACGTGGTTCTTTAATAGAAAAGCACGTGGTTTTCTTATAGAATAACACGTGGTTCTTTTAATAGAAAAGCACGTGGTTTTCTTATAGAATAACACGTGGTTCTTTTAATAGAAAGCACGTGGTTTTCTTATAGAATAACACGTGGTTCTTTTAATAGAAAAGCACGTGGTTTCTTATAGAATAACACGTGGTTCTTTTAATAGAAAAGCACGTGGTTTTCTTATAGAATAACACGTGGTTCTTTTAATAGAAAAGCACGTGGTTTTCTTATAGAATAACACGTGGTTCTTTTAATAGAAAAGCACGTGGTTTTCTTATAGAATAACACGTGGTTCTTTAATAGAAAAGCACGTGGTTTTCTTATAGAATAACACGTGGTTCTTTTAATAGAAAAGCACGTGGTTTTCTTATAGAATAACACGTGGTTTTCTTATAGAAAAGCACGTGGTTTTCTTATAGAAAAGCACGTGGTTTTCTTATAGAATAACACGTGGTTTTTTTAATAGAAAAGCACGTGGTTTTCTTATAGAATAACACGTGGTTCTTTTAATAGAAAAGCACGTGGTTTTCTTATAGAATAACACGTGGTTCTTTTAATAGAAAAGCACGTGGTTTTCTTATAGAATAACACGTGGTTCTTTTAATAGAAAAGCACGTGGTTTTCTTATAGAATAACACGTGGTTCTTTTAATAGAAAGCACGTGGTTTTCTTATAGAATAACACGTGGTTTTCTTATAGAAAAGCACGTGGTTTTTATAGAAAAGCACGTGGTTTCTTATAGAATAACACGTGGTTCTTTTAATAGAAAAGCACGTGGTTTTCTTATAGAATAACACGTGGTTTTCTTATAGAAAAGCACGTGGTTTTCTTATAGAAAAGCACGTGGTTTTCTTATAGAATAACACGTGGTTTTTTAATAGAAAAGCACGTGGTTTTCTTATAGAATAACACGTGGTTTTTTTAATAGAAAAGCACGTGGTTTTCTATAGAATAACACGTGGTTCTTTTAATAGAAAAGCACGTGGTTTTCTTATAGAATAACACGTGGTTCTTTTAATAGAAAAGCACGTGGTTTTCTTATAGAATAACACGTGGTTTTTTAATAGAAAAGCACGTGGTTTTCTTATAGAATAACACGTGGTTTTTTAATAGAAAAGCACGTGGTTTTCTTATAGAATAACACGTGGTTCTTTTAATAGAAAAGCACGTGGTTTTCTTATAGAATAACGTGGTTCTTTTAATAGAAAAGCACGTGGTTTTCTTATAGAATAACACGTGGTTCTTTTAATAGAAAAGCACGTGGTTTTCTTATAGAATAACACGTGGTTTTCTTATAGAAAAGCACGTGGTTTTCTTATAGAAGAAACGTTTTTCTACTACTATAGAAAAGCACGTGGTTTTCTTATAGAATAACACGTGGTTTTTTTAATAGAAAAGCACGTGGTTTTCTTATAGAATAACACGTGGTTTTTTAATAGAAAAGCACGTGGTTTTCTTATAGAATAACACGTGGTTCTTTTAATAGAAAAGCACGTGGTTTTCTTATAGAATAACACGTGGTTCTTTTAATAGAAAAGCACGTGGTTTTCTTATAGAATAACACGTGGTTCTTTTAATAGAAAAGCACGTGGTTTCTTATAGAATAACACGTGGTTCTTTTAATAGAAAAGCACGTGGTTTTCTTATAGAATAACACGTGGTTTTCTTATAGAAAAGCACGTGGTTTTCTTATAGAAAAGCACGTGGTTTTCTTATAGAATAACACGTGGTTTTTTTAATAGAAAAGCACGTGGTTTTCTTATAGAATAACACGTGGTTTTTTTAATAGAAAAGCACGTGGTTTTCTTATAGAATAACACGTGGTTCTTTAATAGAAAAGCACGTGGTTTTCTTATAGAATAACACGTGGTTCTTTTAATAGAAAAGCACGTGGTTTTCTTATAGAATAACACGTGGTTTTCTTATAGAAAAGCACGTGGTTTTCTTATAGAAAAGCACGTGGTTTTCTTATAGAATAACACGTGGTTTTTTTAATAGAAAAGCACGTGGTTTTCTTATAGAATAACACGTGGTTTTCTTATAGAAAAGCACGTGGTTTTCTTATAGAAAAGCACGTGGTTTCTCTATAGAATAACACGTGGTTTTCTTATAGAAAAGCACGTGGTTTTCTTATAGAAAAGCACGTGGTTTTCTTATAGAATAACACGTGGTTTTTTAATAGAAAAGCACGTGGTTTTCTTATAGAATAACACGTGGTTTTTTAATAGAAAAGCACGTGGTTTTCTTATAGAATAACACGTGGTTCTTTTAATAGAAAAGCACGTGGTTTTCTTATAGAATAACACGTGGTTCTTTTAATAGAAAAGCACGTGGTTTTCTTATAGAATAACACGTGGTTTTTTTAATAGAAAAGCACGTGGTTTTCTTATAGAATAACACGTGGTTTTTTAATAGAAAAGCACGTGGTTTTCTTATAGAATAACACGTGGTTTTTTAATAGAAAAGCACGTGGTTTTCTTATAGAATAACACGTGGTTCTTTTAATAGAAAAGCACGTGGTTTTCTTATAGAATAACACGTGGTTTTCTTATAGAAAAGCACGTGGTTTTCTTATAGAAAACACGTGGTTTTCTTATAGAATACACGTGGTTTTTTTAATAGAAAAGCACGTGGTTTTCTTATAGAATAACACGTGGTTTTTTAATAGAAAAGCACGTGGTTTTCTTATAGAATAACACGTGGTTCTTTTAATAGAAAAGCACGTGGTTTTCTTATAGAATAACACGTGGTTCTTTTAATAGAAAAGCACGTGGTTTTCTTATAGAATAACACGTGGTTTTTATAGAAAAGCACGTGGTTTTCTTATAGAAAAGCACGTGGTTTTCTTATAGAATAACACGTGGTTTTCTTATAGAAAAGCACGTGGTTTTCTTATAGAAAAGCACGTGGTTTTCTTATAGAATAACGTGGTTTTTTAATAGAAAAGCACGTGGTTTTCTTATAGAATAACACGTGGTTCTTTTAATAGAAAAGCACGTGGTTTTCTTATAGAATAACACGTGGTTCTTTTATAGAAAAGCACGTGGTTTTCTTATAGAATAACACGTGGTTCTTTAATAGAAAAGCACGTGGTTTTCTTATAGAAAACACGTGGTTTTTTAATAGAAAGCACGTGGTTCTTTTAATAGAAAAGCACGTGGTTTTCTTATAGAATAACACGTGGTTCTTTTAATAGAAAAGCACGTGGTTTTCTTATAGAATAACACGTGGTTTTTTAATAGAAAAGCACGTGGTTTTCTTATAGAATAACACGTGGTTTTTTAATAGAAAAGCACGTGGTTTTCTTATAGAATAACACGTGGTTTTTTTAATAGAAAAGCACGTGGTTTTCTTATAGAATAACACGTGGTTCTTTAATAGAAAAGCACGTGGTTTTCTTATAGAATAACACGTGGTTTTCTTATAGAAAAGCACGTGGTTTTCTTATAGAAAAGCACGTGGTTTTCTTATAGAATAACACGTGGTTTTTTAATAGAAAAGCACGTGGTTTTCTTATAGAATAACACGTGTTTTTTTAATAGAAAAGCACGTGGTTTTCTTATAGAATAACACGTGGTTCTTTTAATAGAAAAGCACGTGGTTTTCTTATAGAATAACACGTGGTTTTCTTATAGAAAGCACGTGGTTTTCTTATAGAAAAGCACGTGGTTTTCTTATAGAATAACACGTGGTTTTTTAATAGAAAAGCACGTGGTTTTCTTATAGAATAACACGTGGTTTTCTTATAGAAAAGCACGTGGTTTTCTTATAGAAAAGCACGTGGTTTTCTTATAGAATAACACGTGGTTTTCTTATAGAAAAGCACGTGGTTTTCTTATAGAAAAGCACGTGGTTTTCTTATAGAATAACACGTGGTTTTTTTAATAGAAAAGCACGTGGTTTTCTTATAGAATAACACGTGGTTCTTTTAATAGAAAAGCACGTGGTTTTCTTATAGAATAACACGTGGTTCTTTTAATAGAAAAGCACGTGGTTTTCTTATAGAATAACACGTGGTTTTTTTAATAGAAAAGCACGTGGTTTTCTTATAGAATAACACGTGGTTCTTTAATAGAAAAGCACGTGGTTTCTTATAGAATAACACGTGGTTTTCTTATAGAAAAGCACGTGGTTTTCTTATAGAAAAGCACGTGGTTTTCTTATAGAATAACACGTGGTTTTTTTAATAGAAAAGCACGTGGTTTTCTTATAGAATAACACGTGGTTTTTTTAATAGAAAAGCACGTGTTTTCTTATAGAATAACACGTGGTTCTTTTAATAGAAAAGCACGTGGTTTTCTTATAGAATAACACGTGGTTTTCTTATAGAAAAGCACGTGGTTTTCTTATAGAAAAGCACGTGGTTTTCTTATAGAATAACACGTGGTTTTTTTAATAGAAAAGCACGTTGTTCTTATAGAATAACACGTGGTTTTCTTATAGAAAAGCACGTGGTTTTCTTATAGAAAAGCACGTGGTTTTCTTATAGAATAACACGTGGTTTTCTTATAGAAAAGCACGTGGTTTTCTTATAGAAAAGCACGTGGTTTTCTTATAGAATAACACGTGGTTTTTTTAATAGAAAAGCACGTGGTTTTCTTATAGAATAACACGTGGTTCTTTTAATAGAAAAGCACGTGGTTTTCTTATAGAATAACACGTGGTTCTTTTATAGAAAAGCACGTGGTTTTCTTATAGAATAACACGTGGTTCTTTTATAGAAAAGCACGTGGTTTTCTTATAGAATAACACGTGGTTCTTTTAATAGAAAAGCACGTGGTTTTCTTATAGAATAACACGTGGTTCTTTTAATAGAAAAGCACGTGGTTTTCTTATAGAATAACACGTGGTTCTTTTAATAGAAAAGCACGTGGTTTTCTTATAGAATAACACGTGGTTTTCTTATAGAAAAGCACGTGGTTTTCTTATAGAAAAGCACGTGGTTTTCTTATAGAATAACACGTGGTTTTTTTAATAGAAAAGCACGTGGTTTTCTTATAGAATAACACGTGGTTCTTTTAATAGAAAAGCACGTGGTTTTCTTATAGAATAACACGTGGTTTTCTTATAGAAAAGCACGTGGTTTTCTTATAGAAAAGCACGTGGTTTCTTATAGAATAACACGTGGTTTTTTTAATAGAAAAGCACGTGGTTTTCTTATAGAATAACACGTGGTTTTCTTATAGAAAAGCACGTGGTTTTCTTATAGAAAAGCACGTGGTTTCTTATAGAATAACACGTGGTTTTCTTATAGAAAAGCACGTGGTTTTCTTATAGAAAAGCACGTGGTTTTCTTATAGAATAACACGTGGTTTTTTAATAGAAAAGCACGTGGTTTTCTTATAGAATAACACGTGGTTTTTTAATAGAAAAGCACGTGGTTTTCTTATAGAATAACACGTGGTTCTTTTAATAGAAAAGCACGTGGTTTCTATAGAATAACACGTGGTTCTTTTAATAGAAAAGCACGTGGTTTTCTTATAGAATAACACGTGGTTTTCTTATAGAATAACACGTGGTTTTTTTAATAGAAAAGCACGTGGTTTTCTTATAGAATAACACGTGGTTTTTAATAGAAAAGCACGTGGTTTTCTTATAGAATAACACGTGGTTTTTTTAATAGAAAAGCACGTGGTTTTCTTATAGAATAACACGTGGTTCTTTTAATAGAAAAGCACGTGGTTTTCTTATAGAATAACACGTGGTTCTTTTAATAGAAAAGCACGTGGTTTTCTTATAGAATAACACGTGGTTTTTAATAGAAAAGCACGTGGTTTTCTTATAGAATAACACGTGGTTCTTTTAATAGAAAAGCACGTGGTTTTCTTATAGAATAACACGTGGTTCTTTTAATAGAAAAGCACGTGGTTTCTTATAGAATAACACGTGGTTTTCTTATAGAAAAGCACGTGGTTTTCTTATAGAAAAGCACGTGGTTTTCTTATAGAATACACGTGGTTTTTTTAATAGAAAAGCACGTGGTTTTCTTATAGAATACACGTGGTTTTTTAATAGAAAAGCACGTGGTTTTCTTATAGAATAACACGTGGTTCTTTTAATAGAAAAGCACGTGGTTTTCTTATAGAATAACACGTGGTTCTTTTAATAGAAAAGCACGTGGTTTCTTATAGAATAACACGTGGTTCTTTTAATAGAAAAGCACGTGGTTTTCTTATAGAATAACACGTGGTTCTTTTAATAGAAAAGCACGTGGTTTTCTTATAGAATAACACGTGGTTTTCTTATAGAAAAGCACGTGGTTTTCTTATAGAAAAGCACGTGGTTTTCTTATAGAATAACACGTGGTTTTTTTAATAGAAAAGCACGTGGTTTCTTATAGAATAACACGTGGTTCTTTTAATAGAAAAGCACGTGGTTTTCTTATAGAATAACACGTGGTTTTTTATAGAAAAGCACGTGGTTTTCTTATAGAAAAGCACGTGGTTTTCTTATAGAATAACACGTGGTTTTTTTATAGAAAGCACGTGGTTTTCTTATAGAATAACACGTGGTTTTCTTATAGAAAAGCACGTGGTTTTCTTATAGAAAAGCACGTGGTTTTCTTATAGAATAACACGTGGTTTTCTTATAGAAAAGCACGTGGTTTTCTTATAGAAAAGCACGTGGTTTTCTTATAGAATAACACGTGGTTTTTTTAATAGAAAAGCACGTGGTTTTCTTATAGAATAACACGTGGTTTTTTTAATAGAAAAGCACGTGGTTTTCTTATAGAATAACACGTGGTTCTTTTAATAGAAAAGCACGTGGTTTTCTTATAGAATAACACGTGGTTCTTTTAATAGAAAAGCACGTGGTTTTCTTATAGAATAACACGTGGTCTTTTAATAGAAAAGCACGTGGTTTTCTTATAGAATAACACGTGGTTTTTTTAATAGAAAAGCACGTGGTTTTCTTATAGAATAACACGTGGTTTTTTTAATAGAAAAGCACGTGGTTTTCTTATAGAATAACACGTGGTTCTTTTAATAGAAAAGCACGTGGTTTTCTTATAGAATAACACGTGGTTTTTTAATAGAAAAGCACGTGGTTTTCTTATAGAATAACACGTGGTTTTTTTAATAGAAAAGCACGTGGTTTTCTTATAGATAACACGTGGTTCTTTTAATAGAAAAGCACGTGGTTTTCTTATAGAATAACACGTGGTTTTCTTATAGAAAAGCACGTGGTTTTCTTATAGAAAAGCACGTGGTTTTCTTATAGAATAACACGTGGTTTTTTTAATAGAAAAGCACGTGGTTTCTTATAGAAAACACGGGGTTTTTTAATAGAAAAGCACGTGGTTTTCTTATAGAATAACACGTGGTTCTTTTAATAGAAAAGCACGTGGTTTTCTTATAGAATAACACGTGGTTCTTTTAATAGAAAAGCACGTGGTTTTCTTATAGAATAACACGTGGTTTTCTTATAGAAAAGCACGTGGTTTTCTTATAGAAAAGCACGTGGTTTTCTTATAGAATAACACGTGGTTTTTTTAATAGAAAAGCACGTGGTTTTCTTATAGAATAACACGTGGTTTTCTTATAGAAAAGCACGTGGTTTTCTTATAGAAAAGCACGTGGTTTTTTATAGAAAACACGTGGTTTTCTTATAGAAAAGCACGTGGTTTTCTTATAGAAAAGCACGTGGTTTTCTTATAGAATAACACGTGGTTTTTTTAATAGAAAAGCACGTGGTTTTCTTATAGAATAACACGTGGTTCTTTTAATAGAAAAGCACGTGGTTTTCTTATAGAATAACACGTGGTTCTTTTAATAGAAAAGCACGTGGTTTTCTTATAGAATAACACGTGGTTCTTTTAATAGAAAAGCACGTGGTTTTCTTATAGAATAACACGTGGTTCTTTTAATAGAAAAGCACGTGGTTTTCTTATAGAATAACACGTGGTTCTTTTAATAGAAAAGCACGTGGTTTTCTTATAGAATAACACGTGGTTCTTTAATAGAAAAGCACGTGGTTTCTTATAGAATAACACGTGGTTCTTTTAAAGAAAAGCACGTGGTTTCTCTATAGAATAACACGTGGTTTCTTATAGAAAAGCACGTGGTTTTTTATAGAAAAGCACGTGGTTTTCTTATAGAATAAACGTGGTTTTTTTAATAAAAAGCACGTGGTTTTCTTATAGAATAACACGTGGTTTTTTAATAGAAAAGCACGTGGTTTTCTTATAGAATAACACGTGGTTCTTTTAATAGAAAAGCACGTGGTTTTCTTATAGAATAACACGTGGTTCTTTTAATAGAAAAGCACGTGGTTTTCTTATAGAATAACACGTGGTTCTTTTAATAGAAAAGCACGTGGTTTTCTTATAGAATAACACGTGGTTCTTTTAATAGAAAAGCACGTGGTTTCTTATAGAATAACACGTGGTTTTCTTATAGAAAAGCACGTGGTTTTCTTATAGAAAAGCACGTGGTTTTCTTATAGAATAACACGTGGTTTTTTAATAAAAAAGCACGTGGTTTCTTATAGAATAACACGTGGTTTTTTTAATAGAAAAGCACGTGGTTTTCTTATAGAATAACACGTGGTTCTTTTAATAGAAAAGCACGTGGTTTTCTTATAGAATAACACGTGGTTCTTTAATAGAAAAGCACGTGGTTTTCTTATAGAATAACACGTGGTTCTTTTAATAGAAAAGCACGTGGTTTTCTTATAGAATAACACGTGGTTCTTTTAATAGAAAAGCACGTGGTTTTCTTATAGAATAACACGTGGTTTTCTTATAGAAAGCACGTGGTTTTCTTATAGAAAAGCACGTGGTTTTCTTATAGAATAACACGTGGTTTTTTTAATAAAAAGCACGTGGTTTTCTTATAGAATAACACGTGGTTTTTTTAATAGAAAGCACGTGGTTTTCTTATAGAATAACACGTGGTTCTTTTAATAGAAAAGCACGTGGTTTTCTTATAGAATAACACGTGGTTCTTTTAATAGAAAGCACGTGGTTTTCTTATAGAATAACACGTGGTTTTCTTATAGAAAAGCACGTGGTTTTCTTATAGAAAAGCACGTGGTTTTCTTATAGAAAACACGTGGTTTTTTAATAGAAAAGCACGTGGTTTTCTTATAGAATAACACGTGGTTCTTTTAATAGAAAGCACGTGGTTTTCTTATAGAATAACACGTGGTTCTTTTAATAGAAAAGCACGTGGTTTTCTTATAGAATAACACGTGGTTTTCTTATAGAAAAGCACGTGGTTTTCTTATAGAAAAGCACGTGGTTTCTTATAGAATAACACGTGGTTTTTTTAATAGAAAAGCACGTGGTTTCTTATAGAATAACACGTGGTTTTTTTAATAGAAAAGCACGTGGTTTCTTATAGAATAACACGTGGTTCTTTTAATAGAAAAGCACGTGGTTTTCTTATAGAATAACACGTGGTTCTTTTAATAGAAAAGCACGTGGTTTTCTTATAGAATAACACGTGGTTCTTTTAATAGAAAAGCACGTGGTTTTCTTATAGAATAACACGTGGTTCTTTAATAGAAAAGCACGTGGTTTCTTATAGAATAACACGTGGTTTTCTTATAGAAAAGCACGTGGTTTTCTTATAGAAAAGCACGTGGTTTTCTTATAGAATAACACGTGGTTTTTTTAATAGAAAAAGCACGTGGTTTTCTTATAGAATAACACGTGGTTCTTTTAATAGAAAAGCACGTGGTTTTCTTATAGAATAACACGTGGTTCTTTTAATAGAAAAGCACGTGGTTTTCTTATAGAATAACACGTGGTTCTTTTATAGAAAAGCACGTGGTTTTCTTATAGAATAACACGTGGTTCTTTAATAGAAAAGCACGTGGTTTTCTTATAGAATAACACGTGGTTTTCTTATAGAAAAGCACGTGGTTTTCTTATAGAAAAGCACGTGGTTTTCTTATAGAATAACACGTGGTTTTTTTAATAGAAAAGCACGTGGTTTTCTTATAGAAAACACGTGGTTCTTTTAATAGAAAAGCACGTGGTTTTCTTATAGAATAACACGTGGTTCTTTTAATAGAAAAGCACGTGGTTTCTTATAGAATAACACGTGGTTTTTAATAGAAAAGCACGTGGTTTCTTATAGAATAACACGTGGTTTTTTAATAGAAAAGCACGTGGTTTTCTTATAGAATAACACGTGGTTCTTTTAATAGAAAAGCACGTGGTTTCTTATAGAATAACACGTGGTTCTTTTAATAGAAAAGCACGTGGTTTCTTATAGAATAACACGTGGTTTTCTTATAGAAAAGCACGTGGTTTTCTTATAGAAAAGCACGTGGTTTCTTATAGAATAACACGTGGTTCTTTTATAGAAAAGCACGTGGTTTTCTTATAGAATAACACGTGGTTTTCTTATAGAAAAGCACGTGGTTTTCTTATAGAAAAGCACGTGGTTTTCTTATAGAAAAGCACGTGGTTTTCTTATAGAATAACACGTGGTTTTTTTAATAGAAAAGCACGTGGTTTTCTTATAGAATAACACGTGGTTCTTTTAATAGAAAAGCACGTGGTTTTCTTATAGAATAACACGTGGTTCTTTTAATAGAAAAGCACGTGGTTTTCTTATAGAATAACACGTGGTTCTTTTAATAGAAAGCACGTGGTTTTCTTATAGAATAACACGTGGTTCTTTTAATAGAAAAGCACGTGGTTTTCTTATAGAATAACACGTGGTTCTTTTAATAGAAAAGCACGTGGTTTTCTTATAGAATAACACGTGGTTCTTTTAATAGAAAAGCACGTGGTTTCTTATAGAATAACACGTGGTTTTCTTATAGAAAAGCACGTGGTTTTCTTATAGAAAAGCACGTGGTTTTCTTATAGAATAACACGTGGTTTTTTTAATAGAAAAGCACGTGGTTTTCTTATAGAATAACACGTGGTTCTTTTAATAGAAAAGCACGTGGTTTTCTTATAGAATAACACGTGGTTCTTTTAATAGAAAAGCACGTGGTTTTCTTATAGAATAACACGTGGTTCTTTTAATAGAAAAGCACGTGGTTTTCTTATAGAATAACACGTGGTTCTTTTAATAGAAAAGCACGTGGTTTTCTTATAGAATAACACGTGGTTCTTTAATAGAAAAGCACGTGGTTTTCTTATAGAATAACACGTGGTTCTTTTAATAGAAAGCACGTGGTTTTCTTATAGAATAACACGTGGTTTTCTTATAGAAAAGCACGTGGTTTTCTTATAGAAAAGCACGTGGTTTTCTTATAGAATAACACGTGGTTCTTTAATAGAAAAGCACGTGGTTTTCTTATAGAATAACACGTGGTTTTCTTATAGAAAAGCACGTGGTTTTCTTATAGAAAAGCACGTGGTTTTCTTATAGAATAACACGTGGTTCTTTAATAGAAAAGCACGTGGTTTTCTTATAGAATAACACGTGGTTCTTTTAATAGAAAAGCGCGTGGTTTTCTTATAGAATAACACGTGGTTTTCTTATAGAAAAGCACGTGGTTTTCTTATAGAATAACACGTGGTTCTTTTAATAGAAAAGCACGTGGTTTTCTTATAGAATAACACGTGGTTTTCTTATAGAAAAGCACGTGGTTTTCTTATAGAAAAGCACGTGGTTTTCTTATAGAAAAGCACGTGGTTTTCTTATAGAATAACACGTGGTTCTTTTAATAGAAAAGCACGTGGTTTTCTTATAGAATAACACGTGGTTCTTTTAATAGAAAAGCACGTGGTTTTCTTATAGAATAACACGTGGTTCTTTTAATAGAAAAGCACGTGGTTTTCTTATAGAATAACACGTGGTTCTTTTAATAGAAAAGCACGTGGTTTTCTTATAGAATAACACGTGGTTCTTTTAATAGAAAAGCACGTGGTTTTCTTATAGAATAACACGTGGTTCTTTTAATAGAAAAGCACGTGGTTTTCTTATAGAATAACACGTGGTTCTTTTAATAGAAAAGCACGTGGTTTTCTTATAGAATAACACGTGGTTCTTTTAATAGAAAAGCACGTGGTTTTCTTATAGAATAACACGTGGTTCTTTTAATAGAAAAGCACGTGGTTTTCTTATAGAATAACACGTGGTTCTTTTAATAGAAAAGCGCGTGGTTTTCTTATAGAATAACACGTGGTTTTCTTATAGAAAAGCACGTGGTTTTCTTATAGAAAAGCACGTGGTTTTCTTATAGAATAACACGTGGTTTTTTTAATAGAAAAGCACGTGGTTTTCTTATAGAATAACACGTGGTTTTCTTATAGAAAAGCACGTGGTTTTCTTATAGAAAAGCACGTGGTTTTCTTATAGAATAACACGTGGTTTTCTTATAGAAAAGCACGTGGTTTTTTATAGAAAAGCACGTGGTTTTCTTATAGAATAACACGTGGTTTTTTTAATAGAAAAGCACGTGGTTTTCTTATAGAATAACACGTGGTTTTTTTAATAGAAAAGCACGTGGTTTTCTTATAGAATAACACGTGGTTCTTTTAATAGAAAATCACGTGGTTTTCTTATAGAATAACACGTGGTTCTTTTAATAGAAAAGCACGTGGTTTTCTTATAGAATAACACGTGGTTCTTTAATAGAAAAGCACGTGGTTTTCTTATAGAATAACACGTGGTTCTTTTAATAGAAAAGCACGTGGTTTTCTTATAGAATAACACGTGGTTCTTTTAATAGAAAAGCACGTGGTTTTCTTATAGAATAACACGTGGTTCTTTTAATAGAAAAGCACGTGGTTTTCTTATAGATTACACGTGGTTCTTTTAATAGAAAAGCACGTGGTTTTCTTATAGAATAACACGTGGTTTTCTTATAGAATAACACTTGGTCTTTTAATAGAAAAGCACGTGGTTTTCTTATAGAATAACACGTGGTTTTCTTATAGAATAACACGTGGTTCTTTTAATAGAAAAGCACGTGGTTTTCTTATAGAATAACACGTGGTTCTTTTAATAGAAAAGCACGTGGTTTTCTTATAGAAAACACGTGGTTTTCTTATAGAAAAGCACGTGGTTTCTTATAGAAAAGCACGTGGTTTTCTTATAGAATAACACGTGGTTCTTTTAATAGAAAAGCACGTGTTTTTCTTATAGAATAACACGTGTTCTTTTAATAGAAAAGCACGTGTTTTCTTATAGAATAACACGTGGTTCTTTAATAGAAAAGCACGTGGTTTTCTTATAGAATAACACGTGGTTCTTTTAATAGAAAAGCACGTGGTTTTCTTATAGAATAACACGTGGTTCTTTTAATAGAAAAGCACGTGGTTTTCTTATAGAATAACACGTGGTTTTCTTATAGAAAAGCACGTGGTTTTCTTATAGAATAACACGTGGTTCTTTTAATAGAAAAGCACGTGGTTTTCTTATAGAATTACACGTGGTTCTTTTAATAGAAAAGCACGTGGTTTTCTTATAGAATAACACGTGGTTTTTTTAATAGAAAAGCACGTGGTTTTCTTATAGAATAACACGTGGTTCTTTTAATAGAAAACCACGTGCTTTTCTATTAAAGAACCACGTGGTTTTCTTATAGAAAACACGTGGTTCTTTTAATAGAGAAGCACGTGGTTTTCTTATAGAAAAGCACGTGGTTTTCTTATAGAAAAGCACGTGGTTTTCTTATAGAATAACACGTGGTTTTCTTATAGAATAACACTTGGTCTTTTAATAGAAAAGCACGTGGTTTTCTTATAGAATAACACGTGGTTCTTTTAATAGAAAAGCACGTGGTTTTCTTATAGAATAACACGTGGTTCTTTTAATAGAAAAGCACGTGGTTTTCTTATAGAATAACACGTGGTTCTTTTAATAGAAAAGCACGTGGTTTTCTTATAGAATAACACGTGGTTCTTTTAATAGAAAAGCACGTGGTTTTCTTATAGAATAACACGTGGTTCTTTTAATAGAAAAGCACGTGGTTTTCTTATAGAATAACACGTGGTTTTCTTATAGAAAAGCACGTGGTTTTCTTATAGAAAAGCACGTGGTTTTCTTATAGAATAACACGTGGTTCTTTTAATAGAAAAGCACGTGGTTTTCTTATAGAATAACACGTGGTTTTTTTAATAGAAAAGCACGTGGTTTTCTTATAGAATAACACGTGTTTTCTTATAGAATAACACTGGTCTTTTAATAGAAAGCACGTGGTTTTCTTATAGAATAACACGTGGTTCTTTTAATAGAAAAGCACGTGGTTTTCTTATAGAATAACACGTGGTTCTTTAATAGAAAAGCACGTGGTTTTCTTATAGAATAACACGTGGTTCTTTTAATAGAAAAGCACGTGGTTTTCTTATAGAATAACACGTGGTTTTCTTATAGAAAAGCACGTGGTTTTCTTATAGAAAGCACGTGGTTTTCTTATAGAATAACACGTGGTTCTTTTAATAGAAAAGCACGTGGTTTTCTTATAGAATAACACGTGGTTTTTTAATAGAAAAGCACGTGGTTTTCTTATAGAATAACACGTGGTTCTTTTAATAGAAAAGCACGTGGTTTTCTTATAGAATAACACGTGGTTCTTTAATAGAAAAGCACGTGGTTTTCTTATAGAATAACACGTGGTTCTTTTAATAGAAAAGCACGTGGTTTTCTTATAGAAAAGCACGTGGTTTTCTTATAGAAAAGCACGTGGTTTTCTTATAGAATAACACGTGGTTTTTTAATAGAAAAGCACGTGGTTTTCTTATAGAATAACACGTGGTTTTCTTATAGAATAACACTTGGTTTTAATAGAAAAGCACGTGGTTTTCTTATAGAATAACACGTGGTTCTTTTAATAGAAAAGCACGTGGTTTTCTTATAGAATAACACGTGGTTCTTTTAATAGAAAAGCACGTGGTTTTCTTATAGAATAACACGTGGTTCTTTTAATAGAAAAGCACGTGGTTTTCTTATAGAATAACACGTGGTTCTTTTAATAGAAAAGCACGTGGTTTTCTTATAGAATAACACGTGGTTCTTTTAATAGAAAAGCACGTGGTTTTCTTATAGAATAACACGTGGTTTTCTTATAGAAAAGCACGTGGTTTTCTTATAGAAAAGCACGTGGTTTTCTTATAGAATAACACGTGGTTCTTTTAATAGAAAAGCACGTGGTTTTCTTATAGAATACACGTGGTTTTTTTAATAGAAAAGCACGTGGTTTTCTTATAGAATAACACGTGGTTCTTTTAATAGAAAAGCACGTGGTTTTCTTATAGAATAACACGTGGTTTTTTTAATAGAAAAGCACGTGGTTTTCTTATAGAATAACACGTGGTTTTCTTATAGAATAACACTTGGTCTTTTAATAGAAAAGCACGTGGTTTTCTTATAGAATAACACGTGGTTTTCTTATAGAATAACACTTGGTCTTTAATAGAAAAGCACGTGGTTTCTTATAGAATAACACGTGGTTTTCTTATAGAATAACACGTGGTTCTTTTAATAGAAAAGCACGTGGTTTTCTTATAGAATAACACGTGGTTTTCTTATAGAAAAGCACGTGGTTTTCTTATAGAATAACACGTGGTTCTTTTAATAGAAAAGCACGTGGTTTTCTTATAGAATAACACGTGGTTCTTTTAATAGAAAAGCACGTGGTTTTCTTATAGAATAACACGTGGTTCTTTTATAGAAAAGCACGTGGTTTTCTTATAGAATAACACGTGGTTCTTTTAATAGAAAAGCACGTGGTTTTCTTATAGAATAACACGTGGTTTTCTTATAGAAAAGCACGTGGTTTTCTTATAGAAAAGCACGTGGTTTTCTTATAGAATAACACGTGGTTTTTTAATAGAAAAGCACGTGGTTTCTTATAGAAAACACGTGGTTTTCTTATAGAATAACACGTGGTTTTTTTATAGAAAGCACGTGGTTTTCTTATAGAATAACACGTGGTTTTCTTATAGAATAACACGTGGTCTTTTAATAGAAAAGCACGTGGTTTTCTTATAGAATAACACGTGGTTTTCTTATAGAATAACACGTTGGTCTTTAATAGAAAAGCACGTGGTTTTCTTATAGAATAACACGTGGTTTTCTTATAGAATAACACGTGGTTCTTTTAATAGAAAAGCACGTGGTTTTCTTATAGAATAACACGTGGTTTTCTTATAGAAAAGCACGTGGTTTTCTTATAGAATAACACGTGGTTCTTTTAATAGAAAAGCACGTGGTTTTCTTATAGAATAACACGTGGTTCTTTTAATAGAAAAGCACGTGGTTTTCTTATAGAATAACACGTGGTTCTTTTAATAGAAAAGCACGTGGTTTTCTTATAGAATAACACGTGGTTCTTTTAATAGAAAAGCACGTGGTTTTCTTATAGAATAACACGTGGTTCTTTTAATAGAAAAGCACGTGGTTTTCTTATAGAATAACACGTGGTTCTTTTAATAGAAAAGCACGTGGTTTTCTTATAGAATAACACGTGGTTCTTTTAATAGAAAAGCACGTGGTTTTCTTATAGAATAACACGTGGTTCTTTTAATAGAAAAGCACGTGGTTTTCTTATAGAAAATCACGTGGTTTTCTTATAGAAAAGCACGTGGTTTTCTTATAGAATAACACGTGGTTCTTTTAATAGAAAAGCACGTGGTTTTCTTATAGAATAACACGTGGTTCTTTTAATAGAAAAGCACGTGGTTTTCTTATAGAATAACACGTGGTTCTTTTAATAGAAAAGCACGTGGTTTTCTTATAGAATAACACGTGGTTCTTTAATAGAAAAGCACGTGGTTTTCTTATAGAATAACACGTGGTTCTTTTAATAGAAAAGCACGTGGTTTTCTTATAGAATAACACGTGGTTCTTTTAATAGAAAAGCACGTGGTTTTCTTATAGAATAACACGTGGTTCTTTTAATAGAAAAGCACGTGGTTTTCTTATAGAATAACACGTGGTTCTTTAATAGAAAAGCACGTGGTTTTCTTATAGAATAACACGTGGTTCTTTTAATAGAAAAGCACGTGGTTTTCTTATAGAATAACACGTGGTTCTTTTAATAGAAAAGCACGTGGTTTTCTTATAGAATAACACGTGGTTCTTTTAATAGAAAAGCACGTGGTTTTCTTATAGAATAACACGTGGTTTTTTTAATAGAAAAGCACGTGGTTTTCTTATAGAAAAGCACGTGGTTTTCTTATAGAATAACACGTGGTTCTTTTAATAGAAAAGCACGTGGTTTTCTTATAGAATAACACGTGGTTCTTTTAATAGAAAAGCACGTGGTTTTCTTATAGAATAACACGTGGTTCTTTTAATAGAAAGCACGTGGTTTTCTTATAGAATAACACGTGGTTCTTTTAATAGAAAAGCACGTGGTTTTCTTATAGAATAACACGTGGTTTTCTTATAGAAAAGCACGTGGTTTTCTTATAGAAAAGCACGTGGTTTTCTTATAGAATAACACGTGGTTTTTTTAATAGAAAGCACGTGGTTTTCTTATAGAATAACACGTGGTTTTCTTATAGAATAACACTTGGTCTTTTAATAGAAAAGCACGTGGTTTTCTTATAGAATAACACTGGTCTTTTAATAGAAAAGCACGTGGTTTTCTTATAGAATAACACGTGGTTTTCTTATAGAAAAGCACGTGGTTTTCTTATAGAATAACACGTGGTTTTCTTATAGAATAACACTTGGTCTTTTAATAGAAAGCACGTGGTTTTCTTATAGAATAACACGTGGTTTTCTTATAGAATAACACGTGGTTCTTTTAATAGAAAGCACGTGGTTTCTTATAGAATAACACGTGGTTTTCTTATAGAAAAGCACGTGGTTTTCTTATAGAATAACACGTGGTTCTTTTAATAGAAAAGCACGTGGTTTTCTTATAGAATAACACGTGGTTCTTTTAATAGAAAAGCACGTGGTTTTCTTATAGAATAACACGTGGTTCTTTTAATAGAAAAGCACGTGGTTTTCTTATAGAATAACACGTGGTTCTTTAATAGAAAAGCACGTGGTTTTCTTATAGAATAACACGTGGTTTTCTTATAGAAAAGCACGTGGTTTTCTTATAGAAAAGCACGTGGTTTTCTTATAGAATAACACGTGGTTTTTTTTAATAGAAAGCACGTGGTTTTCTTATAGAAAAACACGTGGTTTTCTTATAGAATAACACGTGGTTTTTTTAATAGAAAGCACGTGGTTTTCTTATAGAATAACACGTGGTTTTCTTATAGAATAACACGTGGTTTTCTTATAGAATAACACTTGGTCTTTTAATAGAAAAGCACGTGGTTTTCTTATAGAATAACACGTGGTTCTTTTAATAGAAAAGCACGTGGTTTTCTTATAGAATAGCACGTGGTTCTTTTAATAGAAAAGCACGTGGTTTTCTTATAGAATAACACGTGGTTCTTTTAATAGAAAAGCACGTGGTTTTCTTATAGAATAACACGTGGTTTTCTTATAGAATAACACTTGGTCTTTTAATAGAAAAGCACGTGGTTTTCTTATAGAATAACACGTGGTTCTTTTAATAGAAAAGCACGTGGTTTTCTTATAGAATAGCACGTGGTTCTTTTAATAGAAAAGCACGTGGTTTTCTTATAGAATAACACGTGGTTCTTTTAATAGAAAAGCACGTGGTTTTCTTATAGAATAACACGTGGTTCTTTTAATAGAAAAGCACGTGGTTTTCTTATAGAATAACACGTGGTTTTCTTATAGAATAACACTTGGTCTTTTAATAGAAAAGCACGTGGTTTTCTTATAGAATAACACGTGGTTCTTTTAATAGAAAAGCACGTGGTTTTCTTATAGAATAGCACGTGGTTCTTTTAATAGAAAAGCACGTGGTTTTCTTATAGAATAACACGTGGTTCTTTTAATAGAAAAGCACGTGGTTTTCTTATAGAATAACACGTGGTTTTCTTATAGAATAACACTTGGTCTTTTAATAGAAAAGCACGTGGTTTTCTTATAGAATAACACGTGGTTCTTTTAATAGAAAAGCACGTGGTTTTCTTATAGAATAGCACGTGGTTCTTTTAATAGAAAAGCACGTGGTTTTCTTATAGAATAACACGTGGTTCTTTTAATAGAAAAGCACGTGGTTTTCTTATAGAATAACACGTGGTTCTTTTAATAGAAAAGCACGTGGTTTTCTTATAGAATAACACGTGGTTCTTTTAATAGAAAAGCACGTGGTTTTCTTATAGAATAACACGTGGTTCTTTTAATAGAAAGCACGTGGTTTTCTTATAGAATAACACGTGGTTCTTTTAATAGAAAAGCACGTGGTTTTCTTATAGAATAACACGTGGTTCTTTAATAGAAAAGCACGTGGTTTTCTTATAGAATAACACGTGGTTCTTTTAATAGAAAAGCACGTGGTTTTCTTATAGAATAACACGTGGTTCTTTTAATAGAAAGCACGTGGTTTTCTTATAGAATAACACGTGGTTCTTTTAATAGAAAAGCACGTGGTTTTCTTATAGAATAACACGTGGTTCTTTTAATAGAAAAGCACGTGGTTTTCTTATAGAATAACACGTGTTCTTTTAATAGAAAAGCACGTGGTTTTCTTATAGAATAAGACGTGGTTCTTTTAATAGAAAAGCACGTGGTTTTCTTATAGAATAACACTTGGTCTTTTAATAGAAAAGCACGTGGTTTTCTTATAGAATAACACGTGATTTTCTTATAGAATAACACGTGGTTCTTTAATAGAAAAGCACGTGGTTTTCTTATAGAATAACACGTGGTTCTTTTAATAGAAAAGCACGTGGTTTTCTTATAGAATAACACGTGGTTCTTTTAATAGAAAAGCACGTGGTTTTCTTATAGAATAACACGTGGTTCTTTTAATAGAAAAGCACGTGGTTTTCTTATAGAATAACACGTGGTTCTTTTAATAGAAAAGCACGTGGTTTTCTTATAGAATAACACTTGGTCTTTTAATAGAAAAGCACGTGGTTTTCTTATAGAATAACACGTGATTTTCTTATAGAATAACACGTGGTTCTTTTAATAGAAAAGCACGTGGTTTTCTTATAGAATACACGTGGTTCTTTTAATAGAAAAGCACGTGGTTTTCTTATAGAATAACACGTGGTTCTTTTAATAGAAAAGCACGTGGTTTTCTTATAGAATAACACGTGGTTCTTTTAATAGAAAAGCACGTGGTTTTCTTATAGAATAACACGTGGTTCTTTTAATAGAAAAGCACGTGGTTTTCTTATAGAATAACACGTGGTTCTTTTAATAGAAAAGCACGTGGTTTTCTTATAGAATAACACTTGGTCTTTTAATAGAAAAGCACGTGGTTTTCTTATAGAATAACACGTGATTTTCTTATAGAATAACACGTGGTTCTTTTAATAGAAAAGCACGTGGTTTTCTTATAGAATAACACGTGGTTCTTTTAATAGAAAAGCACGTGGTTTTCTTATAGAATAACACGTGGTTCTTTTAATAGAAAAGCACGTGGTTTTCTTATAGAATAACACGTGGTTCTTTTAATAGAAAAGCACGTGGTTTTCTTATAGAATAACACTTGGTCTTTTAATAGAAAAGCACGTGGTTTTCTTATAGAATAACACGTGGTTCTTTTAATAGAAAAGCACGTGGTTTTCTTATAGAATAACACGTGGTTCTTTTAATAGAAAAGCACGTGGTTTTCTTATAGAATAACACTTGGTCTTTTAATAGAAAAGCACGTGGTTTTCTTATAGAATAACACGTGATTTTCTTATAGAATAACACGTGGTTCTTTAATAGAAAAGCACGTGGTTTTCTTATAGAATAACACGTGGTTCTTTTAATAGAAAAGCACGTGGTTTTCTTATAGAATAACACGTGGTTCTTTTAATAGAAAAGCACGTGGTTTTCTTATAGAATAACACGTGGTTCTTTTAATAGAAAAGCACGTGGTTTTCTTATAGAATAACACTTGGTCTTTTAATAGAAAAGCACGTGGTTTTCTTATAGAATAACACGTGGTTCTTTTAATAGAAAAGCACGTGGTTTTCTTATAGAATAACACGTGGTTCTTTTAATAGAAAGCACGTGGTTTTCTTATAGAATAACACTTGGTCTTTTAATAGAAAAGCACGTGGTTTTCTTATAGAATAACACGTGATTTTCTTATAGAATAACACGTGGTTCTTTTAATAGAAAAGCACGTGGTTTTCTTATAGAATAACACGTGGTTCTTTTAATAGAAAAGCACGTGGTTTTCTTATAGAATAACACGTGGTTCTTTAATAGAAAAGCACGTGGTTTTCTTATAGAATAACACGTGGTTCTTTTAATAGAAAAGCACGTGGTTTTCTTATAGAATACACTTGGTCTTTTATAGAAAAGCACGTGGTTTTCTTATAGAATAACACGTGGTTCTTTTAATAGAAAAGCACGTGGTTTTCTTATAGAATAACACGTGGTTCTTTTAATAGAAAAGCACGTGGTTTTCTTATAGAATAACACTTGGTCTTTTAATAGAAAAGCACGTGGTTTTCTTATAGAATAACACGTGATTTTCTTATAGAATAACACGTGGTTCTTTTAATAGAAAAGCACGTGGTTTTCTTATAGAATAACACGTGGTTCTTTTAATAGAAAAGCACGTGGTTTTCTTATAGAATAACACGTGGTTCTTTTAATAGAAAAGCACGTGTTTTCTTATAGAATAACACGTGGTTCTTTTAATAGAAAAGCACGTGGTTTTCTTATAGAATAACACGTGGTTCTTTTAATAGAAAAGCACGTGGTTTTCTTATAGAATAACACGTGGTTTTCTTATAGAATAACACTTGGTCTTTTAATAGAAAAGCACGTGGTTTTCTTATAGAATAACACGTGATTTTCTTATAGAATAACACGTGGTTCTTTTAATAGAAAAGCACGTGGTTTTCTTATAGAATAACACGTGGTTCTTTTAATAGAAAAGCACGTGGTTTTCTTATAGAATAACACGTGGTTCTTTTAATAGAAAAGCACGTGGTTTTCTTATAGAATAACACGTGGTTCTTTTAATAGAAAAGCACGTGGTTTTCTTATAGAATAACACGTGGTTCTTTTAATAGAAAAGCACGTGGTTTTCTTATAGAATAACACGTGGTTCTTTTAATAGAAAAGCACGTGGTTTTCTTATAGAATAACACGTGGTTCTTTTAATAGAAAAGCACGTGGTTTTCTTATAGAATAACACGTGGTTCTTTTAATAGAAAAGCACGTGGTTTTCTTATAGAATAACACGTGGTTCTTTTAATAGAAAAGCACGTGGTTTTCTTATAGAATAACACGTGGTTCTTTTAATAGAAAAGCACGTGGTTTTCTTATAGAATAACACGTGGTTCTTTTAATAGAAAAGCACGTGGTTTTCTTATAGAATAACACGTGGTTCTTTTAATAGAAAAGCACGTGGTTTTCTTATAGAATAACACGTGGTTTTCTTATAGAATAACACTTGGTCTTTTAATAGAAAAGCACGTGGTTTTCTTATAGAATAACACGTGATTTTCTTATAGAATAACACGTGGTTCTTTTAATAGAAAAGCACGTGGTTTTCTTATAGAATAACACGTGGTTCTTTTAATAGAAAGCACGTGGTTTTCTTATAGAATAACACGTGGTTCTTTTAATAGAAAAGCACGTGGTTTCTTATAGAAACACGTGGTTCTTTAATAGAAAAGCACGTGGTTTTCTTATAGAATAACACGTGGTTCTTTAATAGAAAAGCACGTGGTTTTCTATAGAATAACACGTGGTTCTTTTAATAGAAAAGCACGTGGTTTTCTATAGAATAACACGTGGTTCTTTTAATAGAAAAGCACGTGGTTTTCTTATAGAATAACACGTGGTTCTTTTAATAGAAAAGCACGTGGTTTTCTTATAGAATAACACGTGGTTTTCTTATAGAATAACACGTGGTCTTTTAATAGAAAAGCACGTGGTTTTCTTATAGAATAACACGTGGTTTTCTTATAGAATAACACTTGGTCTTTTAATAGAAAAGCACGTGGTTTTCTTATAGAATAACACGTGGTTTTCTTATAGAATAACACGTGGTTCTTTTAATAGAAAGCACGTGGTTTTCTTATAGAATAACACGTGGTTTTCTTATAGAATAACACGTGGTCTTTTAATAGAAAAGCACGTGGTTTTCTTATAGAATAACACGTGGTTTTCTTATAGAATAACACTTGGTCTTTTAATAGAAAAGCACGTGGTTTTCTTATAGAATAACACGTGGTTTTCTTATAGAATAACACGTGGTTCTTTTAATAGAAAAGCACGTGGTTTTCTTATAGAATAACACGTGGTTCTTTTAATAGAAAAGCACGTGGTTTTTCTTATAGAATAACACGTGGTTCTTTTAATAGAAAAGCACGTGGTTTTCTTATAGAATAACACGTGGTTCTTTTAATAGAAAAGCACGTGGTTTTCTTATAGAATAACACGTGGTTCTTTTAATAGAAAAGCACGTGGTTTTCTTATAGAATAACACGTGGTTTTCTTATAGAATAACACGTGGTCTTTTAATAGAAAAGCACGTGGTTTTCTTATAGAAGAACACGTGGTTTTCTTATAGAAGACCTGTAGGTCTTCTCATAGAAGGCCTGTAGGTCTTCTTATAGAAGTCCAGTGGGACTTCTTATAGAAGACCTGTAGGTCTTCTTATAGAAGACATGTAGGTCTTCTTATAGAAGACCTGTAGGTCTTCTTATAGAAGACCTGTAGGTCTTCTTATAGAAGACCTGTAGGTGTTCTTATAGAAGACCTGTAAGTCTTGTTATAGAAGACCTGTAGGTGTCCTTATAGAAGACCTGTAGGTCTTCTTATAGAAGACCTGTAGGTGTTCTTATAGAAGACCCTTAGGTGTTCTTATAGAAGACCTGTAGGTCTTCTTATAGAAGACCTGTAGGTCATCTTATAGAAGACCTGTAGGTCATCTTATAGAAGACCTGTAGGTCATCTTATAGAAGACTTGTAGGTCTTCTTATAGAAGACCTGTAGGTCTTATTATAGAGGACCTGTAGGTCATCTTATAGAAGACCTGTAGGTCATCTTATAGAAGACTTGTAGGTCTTCTTATAGAAGACCTGTAGGTGTTCTATAGAAGACCTCTAAGTCTTCTTATAGAAGACCTGTAGGTCTTCTCATAGAAAACCTCTAGGTCTTCTTATAGAAGACCTATAGGTCTTCTTAAGAAATCAACTAGGTCTTCTTATAGAAGATCACTGGGTCTTCCTATAGAAGACAGTAATATCATTTAAGAGTAGAGCTCTGGTTTTTCTTTGAAGAGACTACGAGACTTTCTATAGCAGTCTACTAACACATTTTATTGAGGCTATTTTTTTCCTTTATAGAGGAATATTTGGTCTTCTTATAGAAAAGCTCTTAATTCAGCCGGCTATTTACAAATTTACATCTTTCTCAGGAAAACTTAAAAAAAAACAACCTCCATTACACCTTCACAAAAATATGCCCAATCCCTTCATTATGCAAATTGCCAATTTCGTATTTAAATTGAAATTCGTCAAAGGATGCAAAAAATCGCCATAAATAAATCCAATGAATATGGCCAGAGGCCATATTCATAATCCAGCTAGGGTTTTAAATAACAATTGAATAACTTACGGAATTAACAATTATTGTCTATGTTTTGGTGTAATATTCGCTACAACCAAATTACAACAACTATTGTAATCGGAGTGGGGAATGGGGAGGACTTGAAGCAATTTTCATAAGTTGCTGCAAATTACATATTTATGAGTGCTAAAATGTCAAGGTAATTTACGGCACACACACAGATACTCTCACACACACATTTATACACATAGTTATACTGATGCAAAGTGGCATATCCTCTGCATATGCAGAGATCAATTCCATGCGAATATTATCCATGTGGGTATTAAGTGTCGATTTTAGTTGTCGTTGTTGTTATTGGTCGGCAAATAACCCGACAAATAAACAAACAAAATAACAGTAAAAATATCTCATCTTTACATACTCGTATATGTATGTATGTGTGTGTGAGACTTACTCCATGACAATGATGACTAGTTATTATCCTGGCCCCTTGGAATAGAATCCAATCCACATTGTCATGCCTCTCCATCTCCTTCGACTCCTTTTCATTCAATATTAAATGTTTTATGATGGAATTTTTGTGGCAATGGATGGCAGGACAAATGGACGGTCAGTCCTCTCTCGGTCGGTCAGGCAGTCTGTCATTCATTCATTCAGCCGTATAATGGACAAAGGATTGCAATTTCCTCCAAAAATGAATGAGGGTTGTTGTTTGGCCATTGAATGGTCATAAATTAAAATCAAAGTTCATAAAAGAGTAAAAATATGAAACAAACAAACAAAGCAACACACACACACATGCACTCACATGCAAGCAAACGCACACACACACACTCGCAAGGCCTATGGAACTTGTGTGACAAATTGCAAACTGTTTTATGGATGGATAGAAGGTCGATTTTTTGGGGTTTTTATAATTTTGACCCGGGCGGCACAAAATCAAATATTTATAACCCATACACAAACACACACGCACATACATGAGTAGGCACACACACACACATACATTCACACACTATATATGGACTCAATAGTCGTACATTGTTTGGGAAATTTCATAGGCAGCAATAATCAATGAATTGCCAATATAACAATAAATGTGTGTATGTGTGTGTGTGTGAAAGGACCTTTGTTGGCCAGGAGAGTTGCCATTGATAGCCGTTATTGTTGTTATTGTTATTTCCGAACAAACAAATTTCCTACACATACAGAGAGAAAATAAAAATTACATTATTAAGGACTTCTATCAAAAATAGGAATTTTCTGCCACAAAAAATAACATTTGTTATAAAATTTTTTGGCGAAACAAAGGACAAGGACATTTATTGGCAGGACATGAAAAATGGCATTCGAATTGTTTGTGGTTTATTGGGTGGAAAGTATTTTTCCGAAAAAAGCAACAAGTATTCAGGGCAAAAACTCTAATTTATATGAGAAGACCTACAGGTCTTCTATAAGAAGACCTACAGGTCTTTTATAAGAAGACCTACAGGTCTTTTATAAGAAGACCTACAGGTCCTCTATAAGAAGACCTACAGGTCTTCTATAAGAAGACCTACAGGTCTTTTATAAGAAGACCTACAGGTCTTTTATAAGAAGACCTACAGGTCTTCTATAAGAAGACCTACTGGTCTTCTATAAGAAGGCCTACAGATCTTCTATAAGAAGGCCTACAGGTCTCCTATAAGAAGACCTACAGGTCTTCTATAAGAAGACCTACAGGTCTTCTATAAGAAGACCTACAGGTCTTCTATAAGAGGACCTACAGGTCTTCTATAAGAAGACCTACAGGTCTTCTATAAGAAGACCTACTGGTCTTCTATAAGTAGACCTACTGGTCTTCTATAAGAAGACCTACAGGTTTTCTAAAAGAAAATCTACAGGTCTTCTATAAGAAGACCTACAGGTTTTCTATAAGAAGACCTAAGGGTCTTCTATAAGTAGTCCTAAGGGTCTTCTATAAGAAGACCTAAGGGTCTTCTATAAGAAGACCTACAGGTCTTCTGTAAGAAGACCTACTGATCTTCCATAAGAAGAACTACTGGTCTTCTATAAGAAGACCTACAGGTCTTCTGTAAGAAGACCTACAGGTCTTTTATAAGATGGCCTACAGCTCTCCTATAAGAAGACCTACTGCTCTCCTATAAGAAGACCAACTGGTCTTCTATAAGAAGACCAACTGATCTTCTATAAAAAGGCCTACAGGTCTTCTATAAGAAGACCTACAGGTTTTCTAAAAGAAGACCTACTGGTTTTCTATAAGAAGACCTAGAGGTCCTCTATAAGAAGGCCTACAGGTCTTCTATAAGAAGGCCTACAGGTCTTCTATAAGAAGGCCTACAGGTCTTCTATAAGAAGGCCTACAGGCCTTCTATAAGAAGACCTGCAGGCCTTCTATAAGAAGACCCACTACTGGTCTTCTATAAGAAGACCTACTGGTCTTCTATAAGAAGACCTACAGGTCTTCTATAAGTAAGCCTACTGATCTTCTATAAGAAGACCTACAGGTCTTCTATAAGAAGACCCAGTGGTCTTCTATAAAAAGACCTACAGGTCTTCTATAAGAAGACCTACAGGTCTTCTATAAGAAGACCTACAGGTCCTCTATAAGAAGACCTACAGGTCTTCTATAAGAACGCCTACATGTCTTCTTATAGAAGACCTGTATTTCCTCTTATAGAAGACCACCACATCTTTTTATAGAGAATAACCAGGTCTTCTATAATAAGACCTACAGGTCTTCTATAGGAAGACCTCTATAAGAAGACCTACTGGTCTTCTATAAGAAGGCCTAGTGGTCTTCTCTAAGAAGACCTACTGATTTTCTATAAGATGACCTACAGGGTCGTCTATAAGAAGACCTACAGGTCATCTATAAGAAGACCTACAGGTCTTCTATAAGTAGACCTACAGGTCTTCTATAAGAAGACCTACTGGTCTTCTATAAGAAGACCTACTGGTCTTCTATAAGAAGACCTACTGGTCTTCTATAAGAAGACCTACTGGTCTTCTATAAGAAGACCTACTGGTCTTCTATAAGAAGACCTACTGGTCTTCTATAAGAAGACCTACTGGTCTTCTATAAGAAGACCTACTGGTCTTCTATAAGAAGACCTACTGGTCTTCTATAAGAAGACCTACTGGTCTTCTATAAGAAGACCTACTGGTCTTCTATAAGAAGACCTACTGGTCTTCTATAAGAAGACCTACTGGTCTTCTATAAGAAGACCTACTGGTCTTCTATAAGAAGACCTACTGGTCTTCTATAAGAAGACCTACTGGTTTTCTATAAGAAGACCTACTGGTCTTCTATAAGAAGAACTCCTGGCCTTCTATTAGAAGACCTGGTGGTTCTCTATAAAAAGATGTGGTGGTCTTCTATAAGAAGACTGTAGTTCATCTATAAGAAGACCTCCAGGTCTTCTATAAGAAGAGCTACTGGTCTTCTATGGTGGTTCTCTATAAAAAGTTGTGGTGGTCTTCTATAAGAAGACCTGGTGGTCTTCTATAAGAAGACATGGTGGTCTTCTCTAACAAGGTCTAATGATCTTCTGTAAGGGTACCTGATGGTTTTCTCTAAGAAGACTTACTTACCCTTAGGTCTTCCCTAAGAAGTCCAGGTTGTCTCCGAAAAAAAAGAACTCCTGGCCTTCTATTAGAAGACCTGGTGGTTCTCTATAAAAAGATGTGGTGGTCTTCTATAAGAAGACTGTAGTTCATCTATAAGAAGACCTGCAGGTCTTCTATAAAAAGACCTACTGGTCTTCTATTAGAAGACCTGGTGATTCTCTATAAAAAGATGTGGTGGTCTTCTATAAGAAGACCTGGTGGTCTTCTCTAACAAGGTCTAATGATCTTCTATAAGGATACCTGATGGTATTCTCTAAGAAGACTTACTTACCCTTAGGTCTTCCCTAAGAAGTCCTGGTTGTCTCCTAAAAGAAGACTTACAGGTCTTCTATAAGAAGACCTACAGGTCTTCTATAAGGAGACCTGGTAGACCTTCTTAAAAAAACATCTTCTTATTATAAAATAACTTTTGGCCTCCTTCAAAATTGAAAAATTTTAAACAAACATTTTTTCCTTCCATCCCCCCACCCTTCTCTATAAAATGAAAATAGAAAGTAAACCTCCCCCATGGAGTGCCTGCAGCCCCACCATGAAACTTTGTCTTAAGGAATTATATATATATTTTTTAAAAACCTTGGCCTTAATATGCCTCTTTGGCCATAGATTTATTACACTTATCCTTGGTTAAACACAACGACTTTCTTGGAGTGTCACGAGGTGGGGGTGGCACACATTTCAAGTCGTTCAGTTCAGTTATGGAAACCAACCCCCCATGCCACCTTATCTTGACATTGAATAGTTGAACGCCATTCAGCCGATGTTCAAAGCAAGAATTCAGTGAAATTGCATGGCAGCATTTGGGCGCCATCGTAGCCAGGTACTCCAATGCACACAACAAGTAATCTCCGCGGTCGTATAAGTCATGTGTAAACAAGAGAGAGAGAGAACGCTAAGTCAAAGATGGCATATTTAAATGGGAAAATAATAATAAAAAAACTCAGAAACCAAAAGTTGTGAATTCCATAAGGCTTCTCCTTCTTCTTCTTCGTTTTTACTGCAGCAGCAGTTTTTTTTTAACCGAACCCGCAGCCAGGAGGAAAGTTGACACAAACAGCTCTGTAATGTCGTGTGTCGTGTGTGCGACACTTTGTTGGTGTTTTTATTTTGTATTCATTTTCACCGGTTAATGTCATATTTAAATTCCTTTTCATCTCAGGATGGCTGGCTGAATGGAGGAACAAAGAGACGAGAAGATGGCTGGCTGACTGGTTGACTGTATGAATGGGCCAAAGTAGATTTATATGTCACTGGCTCTGCAAAAGTAAAGGGTCCCACATGTTTGGCCATGCCAGTAAATATTACAACGACTTATGTGAAAAGTTAATGGGAAAAAATGAAGGGAAAACAAAGTTTTTCTTCTCTTTAGTTTACGAACAACTCTCGTAAACTCTGGAATAAGTTCCGCTTGTTCCTTTTTTTCAATAATAAATGTCGAAAAGTGTAACTAACACACCCCTCCACATATATCTCCCCTGGGGTCTTCATAAAACCCCAAATATACATTCCATATGGGAGCAGTTGCTTGAAGAGAGAGAGAGGAAGGAAACGAAAGAGAGAAGAGAGTCAGGTTATGGTAAACATTGACATGGCTATGAATGTTGTTTCGTCTCTGGATTGTGTGACACTGACACCAAACCATAACCGTGTTAATGTTATTTATAAGGTTCAAAGATTTGACAGTGGACCGAAAGGAAGGGAACGGGAGCAGCAAGCCTTCTTCTCGTCTGGAGGTCTTTTTCTGCAAAATCTGGAGCTCTTCTCCCAGAAGACCTGAAGAGCTTTGTCCAGAAGAGCTCGAGGCCATCTTTCTCCACAAGAGATGGAGGTCTAGAAGACCTAAAGGACTTCACCTAGAAGACCTAGAGGTCTTCACCTTAAAGAATAAGTGGTCTTAAACTAGAAGACCTAAAGGTCTTCTACTAGAACTGCAGGTCTTCTGCTAGAGCTGGAGGTAATCTGCTAGAGTTGGAGGTTTTTAGATAGAAGACCTGTAGGTCTTCACCTAGAAGACCAGGGGGTCTTCAATTCGAATACCTAGAGGTCTTCTCCTAGCAGACCTGAAGGATGTCTTCTCATAGGAGACTTGGAGGACTTTTCATAGGAGACTTGGAAGTCTTCGCATAGATTAACTAGAAGTCTTCTCATAGATGACCTACAGGTCTTCTCATAGAAAACCTGGAGGTTTTCTCATAGCAGACCTGGAGGTCTTCTCGTAGAAGAACCAGTGATCTGGTGGTCTTTTTCCCAAAGAGCTGGAGGTCTTTTCCTCGAAGAGCTGCTGGTCTTCTTCTAGAAGAGCTGCTTGTCTTCTCATAGAAGACCTGGAGGTCTTCTCATAGAAGAGGTCTTCTCATAGAAGACCAAGAGGTCTTCTCATAGGAGACCAAGAGGTCTTCTCATAGAAGACCAAGAGGTCTTCTCATAGAAGACCAAGAGGTCTTCTCATAGAAGACCAAGAGGTCTTCTCATAGAAGACCAAGAGGTCTTCTCATAGAAGACCAAGAGGTCTTCTCATACAAGACCAAGAGGTCTTCTCATAGAAGACCAAGAGGTCTTCTCATAGAAGACCAAGAAGTCTTCTCATAAAAGACCTGGTGGTCTTCTCATAGAAGAGCTGGAGGTCTTCTCATAGAAGAGCTGGAGGTCTTCTCATAGAAGAGCTGGAGGTCTTCTCATAGAAGAGCTGGAGGTCTTCTCATAGAAGAGCTGGAGGTCTTCTAATAGAAGACCTGGAGGTCTTCTCACAGAAGACCAGGAGGTCGTCTCATAGAAGACCAGGAGGTCTTCTCACAGAAGACCAGGAGGTCTTCTCATAGAAGACCAGGAGGTCTTCTCATAGAAGACCAGGAGGTCTTCTCATAGAAGACCAGGAGGTCTTCTCATAGAAGACCAGGAGGTCTTCTCATAGAAGACCAGTAGGTCTTCTCATAGAAGACCTGGAGGTCTTCTCATAGAAGACCTGGAGGTCTTCTCATAGAAGACCTGGAGGTCTTCTCATAGAAGACCTGGAGGTTCATAACTGGAGTCTTTCTCATAGAAGACCTTGGAGGTCTTCTCATAGAAGACTGGAGGTCTTTCATAGAAGACCTGGAGGTCTTCTCATAGAAGACCTGGAGGTCTTCTCATAGAAGGGCCAAGAGGTCTTCTCATAGAAGGGCCAAGAGGTCTTCTCATAGAAGGGCCAAGAGGTCTTCTCATAGAAGGGCCAAGAGGTCTTCTCATAGAAGGGCCAAGAGAACTTCTCATAGAAGGGCCAAGAGATCTTCTCATAGAAGGGCCAAGAGGACTTCTCAAAGAAGGGCCAAGAGGTCTTCTCATAGAAGGTTCTTCTCATAGAAGGGCCAAGAGGTCTTCTCATAGAAAGGCCAAGAGGTCTTCTCATAGAAGGGCCAAGAGGTCTTCTCATAGAAGGGCCAAGAGGACTTCTCACAGAAGACCTGGAGGTCTTCTCACAGAAGACCTGGAGGTCTTCTCACAGAAGACCTGGAGGTCTTCTCACAGAAGACCTGGAGGTCTTCTCACAGAAGACCTGGAGGTCTTCTCATAGAAGACCAGGAGGTCTTCTCATAGAGGACCAGGAAGTCTTCTCATAGAGGACCAAGAAGTCTTCTCATAGAGGACCAGGAGGTCTTCTCATAAAGGACCAGGAGGTCTTCTCATAGAAGAGCTGGAAATCATCTCACAAAAGAGCTGGAGATCTTCTCACAGAGGAGCTGGAGATCTTCTCACAGAGGAGCTGGAGATCTTCTCACAGAGGAGCTGGAGCTCTTCTCACAGAGCACCTGAAAGTATTTTTTAGAAGTCCTGAAGGTCTTCTCACGAAAGACCTCCATTTCGCCTTGAATATATTGTATTTTTTTCACTGTCCTTTGCCATCACCTCCATGGCCCACCTGGCCATTGTAATCCTGCATTGTTGCCTTTGTTATAGTTGTTGTTGTTGTTGCTCTTACATCCTTTTACATTGAGGTTTTGTATTACGTGATTATTATGTGGTTTTCTGTTAAAAGGATACTATCGGTTTTCAGTCAAGTTCGCCATAAAGGAAATGTATGAGAGAGGAAAATAGTTTGCCTGTTGCTGCTTCCATCAAGTCTCCCCTGGGATCCTGTGATACTATGGCAACATACAGGGAAAAGGTAAAGCTGAGCCATAAAAAGAAATCTTCAATTATTACGCTTTACGGCGGAAAAGATATGCAAGCTGGTCTAGGTTGAACACATGGACAAACACACATACACATATGTGTCTTTGTGTGTGTGTGTGAGTGGCAATGGTCAGGAAGGATCTGTGGCAGTTCATATTTGTCTTTTGTGTGCGAGAATATTTTTTCGTTTTCATTTTCTATGGCATTCATAGTTGGGTTATGACCATAAACATACATGTGTGTGTGTATGTGTTAGAGGTGGGAGAGGGATCGGATTTATGTATGTGTGTTGCCATGCCTTTGCAAACACAAAAGTTGTTGTTTAAAACAACCTCAGCCCGCACATACACGTAAAAGTATTTACCATTCATAGTTTCATGGCACATTATCCTTTTTTCACCTTACCGCCCTTCGTCTTTACTACCCTTCATCTCCTCCTCCTTGGTCGGCTTGCAAGGACTGCTGGTAATATTTGCTGGTCATTATGCCGAATCATTTGAGTGTAAAAATACTATAAATATTTTATGGAATTTTATATTCCGACCGCCATCATCAACGTATGTGCCGCTCCATGCAGGTATTTTTCAATTCAATATTATCCTTTGTTGGCACATTCCGGCCTGAATGGGTCTTTTGTTGGCCTGTCCCCTTTCACCCCTCTCTTTTTTCATTTGACATTTATTGTTCTTTATATGTTACCCTTATTTGTTTCGCTGCCTTTTTTCTTTTGGATAATGACACCTTTGCCAAGGTGGCAGATAAAGTGGCCACTTTTAATGGTCATTCCGGTTTCTTGAGTGACCAAGGGGTAAGGTGAGATGAGTTTCACAAAAGATTTTGGGCCATAACCCATGCACCATTAATTTTTAAAAATTTCCAACTTTCTTCGAATCATTTGAAATGGAAAAGTTTTTAGCTTTATTGCAATTACATCCCCTCGCACCCCTTTGGCTATACCTTGGCGAAACGTGCCGAAATTTTAATCAATATTGTTTGAGGGGGAGGGGTTGTCGGGTGGCATTGCCAACTCCATTAAAAGCAATGAGCTTAAATATTTATGACAAGGACAAGAATTTGTCCAAGTCTAAGACAGGTTTTTTGATGGTGGAGGAGGGGTGATGGAGGAAAAGGATTTTTTTGTACCAAAAAGCAAAGAAAAAAATTTTAGTTTGAAAGGGGTTTTATAGAAGACCATGCCTGGAAGAAATACTGGACTGAGATATTTTAATGGAAGTCCTTCCAATAGAAATTCGGATGAAGGTCTTTTCACAAAAAATCTGGATATGACCTCCATCCAGGAGGCTTTGTTCGAACTCTCATAGAAGATGTAGAGACTTTCTCCTAGGTCTTATCCAAGAAGATGTGGAGATTTTTTCCCCGAAAGTAATCTTGAAGAAGGGCTGGAGGTTTTCTCTCAGTAGAGCTGGTGGTCATCTTCCAGAAGACCGGTAAGAGTTTTCGTTAAAGAGCTGGACGACTTAACCGAAAAGATCTGCATATCTCTTCCAGAAAAGCTGGGGGTCTGCTCACAGAGGAGCTAGAGGTCTCGCCTGAAGAGCTGCAGATCTTCTCCCAAATTAATTCAAGGAATTCTCCCAGAAGAGCTGGAGGTCTTCTCATAGAAGAGCTGGAGGTCTTCTCATAGCAGAGCTGGAGGTCTTCTCATAGCAGAGCTGGAGGTCTTCTCATAGAAGAGCTGGAGGTCTTCTTTAAGAAGAGCTGGAGATCTTCTTAAAAAAGAGCTGGTGGTCTTCTTTGTGAAGAGCTAAAAGTCTTCTCCCACAAGAGCTGGAGGTCTTCTTTGAGAAGAGCTGAAGAACTTCTGACAGAAGAGCTGGAGGTCTTCTCATAAAAGAACTGGAGGTCTTCTCATAGAAAAGCTTTAGGTTCTCTCTGAGAATAAGTGGAGGTCTTTTCCGAAAAGAGCTAGATGTCTCCTCTAGGAAGTTTAGCATATCTTCTCCTAGAAGACCTGGACCTGCTGTAGATCATCCCACAGAAGAGCTGAAAATAGCCTTCTCGTGGAAAGGGTGTAGGTTTTTGTCTTAGAGGAGCTAGATGTCTTCTCCTAGAAGAACGGAAAGTTTCCTCCTACAAGAATTGTAAACCAGAAGAGGTGGAGGAATGGTCTACGAATACCAGAAGTGCCGCAGTTCTTTTCCTGTTCTTCTAGGATGAGCTGGAGGACTTCTTCCAAAAGATACGATGGTCTTTCCCCAGAGGACCTGTTGCTGGCCTTCTCATAGAAGAGTTGCTGGCCTTCTCCTAGAAGAGCTACTCTGGTCTTCTCCTAGAAGAGCTACTGTGGTCTTCTTCTAGAAGAGCTACTCTGGTCTTCTTCTAGAAGAGCTACTCTGGTCTTCTCCTAGAAGAGCTACTCTGGTCTTCTCCTAGAACAGCTGCTCTGGTCTTCTCATAGAACAGCTGCTCTGGTCTTCTCATGGAACAGCTGCTCTGGTCTTCTCATAGAACAGCTGCTCTGGTCTTCTCCTAGAAGAGCTACTGTGGTCTTCTTCTAGAAGAGCTACTCTGGTCTTCTTCTAGAAGAGCTACTCTGGTCTTCTCCTAGAAGAGCTACTCTGGTCTTCTCCTAGAACAGCTGCTCTGGTCTTCTCATAGAACAGCTGCTCTGGTCTTCTCATGGAACAGCTGCTCTGGTCTTCTCATAGAACAGCTGCTCTGGTCTTCTCATAGAACAGCTGCTCTGGTCTTCTCAAAGAAGAGCTGCTCTGGTCTTCTCATAGAAGAGCTACTCTGATCTTCACCTAGAAGAGCTACTCTGGTCTTCTCATAGAACAGCTGCTCTGGTCTTCTCATAGAACAGCTGCTCTGGTCTTCTCATAGAAGAGCTGGAGATTTTCTCTGAAAATTCCTGGAGGTCTTTTTTCGAAAATAGCTAGATGTCTCCTGGAGGTTCTCTCCCAGACTTGCTGAAGAGCTAAAAATAGTCTTCTCGGAGAAAAGGTACAAGAATTTAAAACGTTCCTGACTACTGTAGTGATCTCTATGGCTGATTACAATACTGTAGCCACCTATGAAACCAGATTCCTCAACTTTTCTTCGGTGGAGAGATTCTAGCTATATTTTGTAGAATAAACATAAATTTGGCGCCCAACGTATAAAAATTTAAAACATTTCTGATTATAGTAGTAGTGGTCTATTTGACCAATTGCAAGCTATGAAAACAGTTAATCTATATATTCTTCAGGGGTCTCTGAGGACAGCTGATATATAGTCTTATCACATCATAGATATGCGCCCAGCTACTCCATGCCTTGCCTTTTTTCTTGAGGTGCGAGTTGCTCAAAATATATCTAAGCAATATGCTTGTGAATCCTCCCACCCTGTCGTCTCACATCTCTCCACATTCCCCTCTCTTTAAAAACTAATGCTGGAGCATTTTTCTTTATTACAAAATCCTTTTTAGAATCCAGGTATCCCCAATCCATTCTCGCTCAACTTCACATAAATACATGCAGCACTAAACAAATACAAACATAAATCCGATGTATAAAACTGAATATATCCCCTACAAATATATTCACACGTACACACACACACCTACATACATATGTATGTAGATTGCTGCTATTAAATTTGAAAGCGTTTTGTTCAAAACTATATTTGCACGTAACTCGTTAGAGCGCAGAGCATAGAAGTTTCCCAAGCGTTTTTCATGTTCATTTTATGTTCGCACTTAGTTATGGATTGCGCGAGGCGAGCACATGCACACACACACACAGGACACCATGGAGAGGACAAATAAAGCGAGAGACAGAGAGAACGACCGTCCGACAGGCATCCGAACAGACTCCCAGTCCTTCAGTCAGTCAGTGAGACAGGCGAGACAGACAGACAGATACATAGCAAAGATATGCAGACACATAGCTCGCTGGCATCCAAACCACGCCAGCTATGCATCCCTGCCATGCAGTTTTTATGGCTGCTTTTGTTACGTCCAAAACGGAAACTGGGTCAAATATAATTCACAATAAACGAAGTAAAACAAAACAGATGACGATGACGATGACTCGCTTGCAGGTTGCATGTCGACCCGCTTGCACCTTTCGCAACATAGCCATGTCATATCGTGCGAAACCATCCAACCAAGGGTCACACGGACACGGAGAGGTAAGCAACGAAGGGCAACGAAATGAAGAATGACTGCAACCGACATCCAAAGGATATGATTTTGAGATAATGTCTGGTGCTTTGAAATGTGCACCACTCCATTTGGCCAACAAATGACTTACATGGGATTACGCACACACATACATGGAAAATAATAGGTGACCAACAAGGTCAGTTTGACCTTTTGCTTGTGGGAGGAGGGGTAACCGATTGGTAAAGGAGGTGGCAAGTTATAACGTCGTTTGGGGAGGTGAAAAGATTTAGAAAAAATGGTATGACTCTCAGGATCATGGCCGTAAAGGAAAACCCCCGAAAATCTCCTCCGAGGTGCAACTTTAGCAATCCTAGTTCAATATGGACAACAACAGTCACTCTAATACTACTTGGATCTAACGTCTCTCAAACCTTATCCTTCATCCGAACAAGCGACAGACTTAAAACCTACACTGATAGAAAAATGGCATTTAAAATTTAAGCCGAATACACTCAGATTTCACTAAAATCGCACTTAAAAAATTAAGTAAATTTCGTACTCAGATATTCTTAAAATTAGTAAAAATTTGGATAGAATTATAAAATCAAGTACGGAATATATAAGAATAAGTTTAGAATTCTTGACTAAAGTAAACAAGCATGATATTAAGTGAAACTTCGTACTTCATTCAAGAAACAATTTCTTATAATGAAGAGTAAGTCATGTTTTACTTGAAGTTAAAAAGAAAATTCTTAAAACAAGCTTTGAGAGAAGAACTTGAGCGCATAAAATTTTCACTCTCTCGGTCACTAATGAATAGTAAGCCGAATGTGACTTGAAGTTAGAAGAAAATTCTTAAAAGAAGCCTTGAGAGAAAAAAAGATGGAATACAAAAACTCTCTCGGCTGTCGTTTGTTCTTAGTTTGCCTTTGTCCCTTTCTAGCTTTGACACCGACAAATTTGAAAAAATAGAACTAGTCTGATTTGCGCGTGCCTGTGGTCGGTTGTGTTTAAAGTATTGATTGTTTTTCTGTGTAAAAATGAGTGAAAGTGTTTTTTCAACTGTGGATGAGACGCCTCCCGTGGACGACGACTCCCGCCTGCGCAAATTACTCCAGGAGTTTCAATTGGAGTCAGTCTTTGATTATTTGAAGGGTGAGTATATAACAAAGATGTAAGTGAAAAAAGTAACAAAAATCGGTTTCGAATATTATCAAGTGATTATAAAAGTGTGCGCACGTGTTCTTTTTTTTTTTTGTTATACGCATGAAATTATTTACTCTTGTTTCAAATTCATTGACGCTAGATACACATGTTCATAACGGTATTTTCTTGAAAAAGTGACAACAAAATGTGCAACGCACAAATCTCAACAACATCTGTTTGGCTTCGCAAACAGTTTGTGTGAAATATATATGTATGTACATACACACAAACCCCTACTTAGTATACACACATTTCCACACAACAAAAACGCGATCTTCAAAACGATAAGCAAAGCGCATAAATTCTTAGATAAAGAATAAACTTCTTGCATTTTTAACGCGCATATATTGTAAGTACTACCTATACTAAACATAAGTGAAACATACTTAATGTAAGTGGGAGAGACCGAGTTGAAGCCAACCCAAAATATTCACTCTCAATCATTCTCATTATATAGTTTTCGTTACCGTCTGTTACATAGGTTTTTTTCTTAAAGCTAGGAGGGGAACAGGGTTAAAGAAAACGCAAATTTACACTCTTGTCTTTTCTCATTACATTTATTCGTTTGCGTGCTGGCCTCTTCGTATGTTTTTCTGTTCTGAGTTGTAAAATGCTATCAGTTATGTAGTTTCTTGTGTATTTATTAATATTGTGTCAAAGTGCATAAATGGTTTTAACAGAATTTCTTTGATATTGTTATTTGTCTTATCGTCGTTGCGCTTTATGACAATATTTGCATATTATCTTTTTCGTTTGACAATAACTTGATACCTTTTTGTATTTAGCTGCTCAAGTGTCGTATAGAAGTTTGCAATACATGCAAGCGGAAGACATAAAGGAAGCAATACCTCCTCTTGGTCTTCGAATTGAATTTCGAGAAAAACTTTTCACTTGGAAAAAAGTGCAGGTAAGAAGATTTAATAAATATACATTTTGGCGAATTAAAGTGATTTTTAATATTAAATCATAGTTGGTATCGATGACGAAACAATTTCTGTGCAGTCCAAAGTGGACAATTGGTTGAAGGAAAAAGAATTCCATGGCAAACATGTTTTGAATAAGGTAAGATAAAACAAAAACGTATTTTATTATTTCGCTATCATATTATTATTATTATTCTTAAGAGTTTGGTCAATATTTTGAAAGAATATCCAAGCGCAAGACCCTTATTAGAACACAAGAACAAAAATAAGAATTTAACGACCGATCATAGGAATTCCCTTATAAAGATAATAGTCGAAGAAGCCGTTTCCAACCAAATTCCGATTAGAATTCAAGATTTTCCCATATTGTTAAATGAAATTGTGTCGGTATTTCCATCCGAAAAAGACGTACAGGTAAATAAATATATTGTTGTGACAGGTAGAATTTTAATAATTTTAACAATAATTACAAAAGAAGCGATATCTCATGAGCTTGTTCTTAGCAGTGACACAGAAAATTCAAACAATTTTTAGAATTCAATATCCAGTTAATAAATTGGTAATAGTTTATATTTTAATACTTTTTTGTAAAAACTCCGTGTCATATGTTTTAAGATAGTCAAGCTCTGAGGAATGCTTGCGCATTAATATAATATATTATAATTTATATCACTACTTTTTTATAGGATTATTATTTTATTCGGAGAGGTGAAAAGGGAAGTCCTAGCGGAAAACTGTACTCCAAGTATAAAAACTTCCGAGCTAAGCGATTAAAATATGACAATAAAGCTTCGATTGGGGATGCAAGTAATGAAAGAAAAAGCTCATCTGACCAATTAAGCAGCCAGATATATGAAAATATTGAAGTAGACGAATCGATTGCTTCAGCTTTAAAGGTTTCTTTGAATAGGGATTCGGCTGATTGGTCCGATGTTTGTGAAAAGTGGAAAAAAACTTTTCATCTTCGCCGCCAAGAATTGTCAGAACTAAACAGTGGGGCTTTTTTGGAATCTTGGTCTAAATTTTCTCACCAAAAAGCTGCTGATTTGGTAAGCATTTAATTAAATAGTGATTTGCAATAAGAGTAACAATTATTAAACTTCATTCCAGTTTAATTTGATACATTTACCACTATAGATTTCATACTCCGTATTATCCTTTCAGATCCAGATTGATTTCGAGCTTTTGTATCCAGGCAAGAGTCATATGTTGTTTTCCAAGTGGCAAAATTTCAAAGGAAAAATTCTGGGATACTACGAAAGAAACGTCACCAATGAAGCATGCAAGCAGCAAATTTCTAAAGCGAAGGAAACACAACAAATAGGTAAAGATCAGATCAGTTTTTATTTTTGTCTAAATTGTCCCTGATTTCATACCGATTCTTCTAGATTCCGAAGACTATCTGATAACAATTTTATTAAATTCAATATTTCCATCCTCCGCACGATTTAAAAACAAACAGGGCAAAAAAACTTTGAAGGTAACAATTGTTGACTCCCAGGATAGTTTCGTACTTCGCTTAACAACACTGAACGACTATCAACGGAAGATTGAAGAAACGGTAAACAAATACTATTCCGTAGGACTTACGCTGCAGCCATTCCTCATTTTGGAAGGTAATGAAATGGATGTAAAAGGTTTTTATATTTACTTTGATAAAAACTTAATCAAATTGGAATCATTTTTACAAAGCCTAGATGTGTGTTTCAAAATCTTTCATGTTCTCTCGTTAAAATATCCTATTGCATGTGAACAGTCTTGGCTTTTCATTCAAAAGTATTTTTTGAAATTGAAACAGAATTTGATTTTAAGTCATCAAATGTTACATCAGTAGTTAACTTCCTGAATAACAACTAAAATAACCACAATGTATATTTGCTTTAAATGCCGAAAAGAACTTGAAACTCCAACTATCTTAATAAGACATTTTAAATCTAATCATTTGTTAACTCGACAATCTCTAAATATTCTTTGTATGCAAAATTCTTGTAAGCAAACTTTTACGAACTTTTCTTATTTTCGTATGCATTTAGAAAAAGTGCATACGAATGAAAGCAATACAAATAATTTTTCTGAAACTCCTAATACATTTTCTTCTTCCGAAACTGTGGCATCTACGAAAACACATTCTGTTATTACTGAAAAAATAACTCACGTTCCATTTACTATACAGGAATTAAAATATAAAGCGTTAGATTTATCCTTAAGCTTATACGATATGAATTCTATGCCAAGAAACCATGTTATTACAATTCAAAATACAATTTCTTCTTTAGTCTCATCTATCGCAGCTGCAGTTTCAAGTTTAGTTAAAGACGATCAAATTCAGAGCGATATAAAAACAATTATAGATTTTTGTAAAAATCCTTTCGAAGATATAGCCACAGAATATAGGATGATTAAAACATTGAAAAACCTAATGTTATATGAGGATCCAAAATTAATTGCAATTGATGAAAAAATCGCTGAAATAATATGCCATGGAAATCCCACTTTAGGAGTGAAAACATATGACGTTATTGTCATGCCTTTACAGTTTATGATCAAATCTATTTTTGAAATTCCCGATTTGTTAAATCAAACATTGGAAAATATCCAAAACAGTTTATCTGATAGCAACTATACCAGTCTGGCTAATGGAGAGATTTTCAAAAAAAAGGTAGAACAATTGGGGTCTACTTTCGTAATTCCTTACATATTGTATTTCGACGACTTTCAGATAAATAATGCTCTTGGCAGTCACACGTATTCCATATGTGGTTGCTACATACATTTCCCTTTAATGCCGAAATATTTATTGTCGAAGATTCAGTTTATTTTTTCCGCAGCTTTTATATCCACATCAAATCTTAAGGAGTGTGGCAATGAACGCTCGTTTTACCATTTCGCAGAAGAATTAAAGCAATTAGAAATGGGAATAGATGTCCTTGTAGGTGGTAAAATCCGAAAAATTCGCTTCATTTTGTGTTTAATAGTAGGGGACAATTTGGCCGTTAACAGTATTTTAGGCTATGTGGAGTCTTTTAACGCAAAAAGATTTTGCCGAACTTGTAGACGTCTGAAATCTGAAATGCAATTTGATAGCACTGAAATACAAGAAAGTATAAGAACTGATGTAACCTATCAAAACGATTTAGATGAAGGCAATTACAAGGAGACAGGTTTGAAAAGTTCATGTATATTTAACGATTTAGAATATTTCAATGTCGCTGACAATTTTGCGTTTGATATAATGCATGACGTGTACGAAGGTGTGTGTGAATACGATGTTTGTAAAATTTTAGTTGCGCTAATTAATGAAAATATTATATGTTTAAATACAATAAATAGCAGAAAAAAACTTTTTACATATGGAGAAACAGAAATTGGAAACACTTCTGCCCCATTAAATTTAAATAGATTAACGTCATGTAAGTTGAAAATGACTGCTAGTGAATCAGCATGTTTTGTGCATTTTTTACCACTTATGATTGGGGACTTAGTGCCTCCTGATAATCAAAATTGGCTTCTCTTACTTTTGTTGTTGGATATTATTGATTTATTGTTCAGGTCAAAGTATACGTCTAGTGACTTAGATAAACTGAAACTGTTAGTAAAAAATCATCACACCTTGTACACAAAACTTTTCGGAGCATTAAAACCTAAACATCATTTCATTGTCCACTACGCTACAGCAATACAAAAATGTGGACCATTAAGATACATATGGAGCATGCGCTTTGAAGCAAAACATAAGGATGCTAAAATTTATTTTAATAGCATTACATCTCGGATAAATCCACCATATTCCCTCGCAATTAAAAATGGATTAAAATTTGCTAAGTTTTTACTAGAACGCAGAACAGGCTTGGAGCCTATTTATGAATGTTCGTCTTTCAATACTGATACTACAGTTGCTACTAGCGATTATGTAGATAAAATTAATAAAATAGAAGATCTTTGTCTTGGTCGATACAAAATGTGTGCTGATTTAACATTTAAAGGGACGCGATATAAATCCTCATATTATTTAGGAATTGTATCAACTGATTTTGAACTATACAAAATCATTCACTTAATCGTAAGTTACAACGATAAAATTTTTATAATATGTAAAAAGATAAGACTTATACAATTTGATAAGCACTTTCGAGCATATGAAATTGGTTCCGTAACTAATGACATAGCCATAAAAAGTATCACAGAATTTAATACTCCTCCATTACATCTATATCCACTAAATAATGGAAAAACATATATCCGAGTAAAACATTTGTAAAGTATTATTTTGTAGCATGTAATAATATATAGATCTGAAAATGAATTTTGTTATTTTATTTATTGTTTGTAATTCTGTATAATTTTCTTTAAAAATCAAATAAACCATGTTTCATGTATACAAACTCATGTTTATTTCATATCAAGCTCGGAAATGAGCTCGGAAAACTCAATTTAAAATCTTATAGGATCATTTCAATAACTGCATTTTCTTAAATCAATCTTATTTTTGAATTAAATCAAGCACGGATTCGGCTACCAATCAGAAAAAAAATCTTGAACCATGAATATTGTGAGATCATTTTGATCTATATAATTCTTAAATCAAGCCCACGTTGCTGTTGAATCAAGTTTTACTAAAAATTAAATCAATCCTAGCGATCTTTTTTGAAGTATATTTCGTACTTAGATCTAAACTTTTAATAACTTAAATTAATTCAGATTTTCTTAAATCGAGATTTTTTTGAGCTTATATCAAGCACAATCCGGCTGAAATGGGGCTAAAATTAAGAAGTCCACACTAGAAAAAACCGTACTTAAATCAAGTTTTTTCAACTTGGTGCAAGAAAAACCGCACTTACCGTACTTTTGACACCGCTCCGGCTTCATTTAAGTACGGATTACTCAATTTTTTTTATCAGTGTATGTGTTGATTCTTAGGACCCTCAGTGACCCTTAAAGGTCCCAAGAGATTACAGTCTCACAGATAGTCTTCATTACCCAAAGACACTTGAAATCTTCATTTCTCACGTTTCTTGGCATTCAAAATTTCCCAGAAATCTACGTACCCAGCGCCGCGGTATCAATGATCCGCTGTCATATTTTTTTACCTATGACCAGCAGCGGTAAGTTTTGATTCGTTTTAGAAAAATACGATTCTGAAAATAGTCATATTTATAGCTGCAAGGCATCCATATTCGCCGAGACACCCAAAACACCACTATGGATTCCATGAGCCTCAGATTATTTTCCTCAACGGATTTTATACACAGTATATCACAAAAACTTTATTGCGGGGGAAATTTGGAGATCTCAAGCGATCGCTAGAAGTATTTCTGGGCTTTCAAAAGCCCAAGGAAAGCATAACAATCTACCAAACGCCCATATTTGTGCGAGGGGGCAAACGACTCTTAAGCAAATAATGATATCTTAGGGTCATGGATTCCTGTCCTCTTTCAAGATGTGAATTCTTTTAGGAATCCCCTTTTTTATTACCTATTGCCAGCAGCGGGAAGTCCTGATTCTCTTTAGTAACATATGCTTCTAAAATTAGTTTTGTTTATAGTTGCTAGGCGTCCATGTTCGTCGAAAACACTTCGACGGATCTAATGACCCTCAGACGTTCATCCTCTCTTAACTATGGAAAAGCACAGTGTCTCTTTACAAACTTTATAATCTCTAGGAAATTATCAGACTTCTAACGGGGCATTTCTATTCCCAGGAATCCACAATCTCACAGGTAGTCTTCACTACCCAAAGGAAATCATGAGACTTGATAGATGTTTCATCCCTCACATTTCTTGGCATTCACAATTTTGCTGAAATCTACGTACCCAGTTACCGAATGATAAACAAGCTATGGATAACAAGCGTATTTGTCCAAGATCCGCAAAAGGTCTCGTTGTTTTCCAAATCTGTCATTTTTTCCGAAGCAATCGTAACTAAGCAAACGATGATGCCTCAACACAAGTTTCTGCAAGTCGTCGAGATTTTGTCAAGATTCCCAAGCAGTCATGGTTCTGCAAACCAACCCAACTTTTCCTAATCAGTCGTAATGTCTACCGCTACCATAGTTTTCCAAAATAATCCAAGTTTTCCTAAATGACAGCTGCTTTCTTATGCTATCCCATTTTCCCTGAGCCGTCACGATTTTATATCGCTTTCCAAGATTTCGTAAGCAATCGTGGTTCTCCTGAGTGAGGTGCAAGAACTCTGTCCATGTTATGCCGGAAGTCTCCTTGTTCTCTGAAGCCATCAAAGTTTTCCTAACACTCCTGATTCCCGTTACTCATGATTCACTAGGCAGTTTTCGTTTTCGAACTTCTTCCAAGTTTCGCTAAAAAGTCGTTGATCTCGAACATCAGCGAAGTTTCCCCAAGAAATCGTGGTTCCCGAAAGCGAAAGAAGATGTTGGTGTCCCAAAAAGCGTATTTGTCCAAGATCCACATACAGTTTCATTGTTCTCCAAAGCTGTTATTATTTTCCCAAGAAATCGTGGTCCTTCGAAAATTTTCCTAAGCAAACGAAGAGGTATCCTCAAGTTTCTCCAAGTCGTCGGTATTTTATCAAACTTTCCAAACTTTTTCAAGCAAACTTGGTTCTGTAACGCAACCTAACATTTTCTTATCCATCGTAGTATCAACCCGTACCCTAGTTTTGCAAATCAACCCGACTTTTCTTAAATGATCACTGGTTTCCTATGCTATTCTGAGCCATCAGGATTCTATATCCCTTCTTTAAGCAGTCATGGTACACGAACGCTTTTCAAGATTCCCTAAGGAATCGTGTTTCTCGAACATCAACGAAGTTTCCTTAAAAGTCGTAGTACCTGAATGAAAAAAATCACAGTTTTCTAAGTTCCATATAAGGTTCTGTTGTTCTCTAGACCAAACAAAGCTCTTCCTAGACATTTGTGATTCTTTCCGCTACGCACTTGCCTTTAGGCAGTTATAGGTCTCGGTTCATATCAAAATTTCCCCAAAGAGGCGTGGTGCTTAAAAGGCTTTCCCGAAAGCTATTGCTGCCCGAAAATTTTCAGTTCAACAATTTGCAGACATGCAATTTTGATCCTGTTGTAGTGCGAGTGCGACTCGAAAAATGTGTTTGGAAAAATGACAGTTGGGTCAGTATCATTGATCTTCAATGGCTTGAGATTTTTGAATCATCTCTTCCAGTAATTCTCGATTTTATGTAAATCCCCTACATGAATCCCAGGCTAAAATTTTGGATTTTTTTAGTTTTGAGATACACTGTTATAAATGTTATTCGATTTTACAAATCAATTTTATCGTTTCACAATATGACACGTTGGGCGCCATCACAAAGCTGCAAACCTGTGCACCAGTTCAGCATGACACAATTACACATTTACGGAAGGTCAGCCAAGGAAATCTGTTCGAAAATGTATATGGAACTATTCCGTTTGGAAATCTAAATTTTGGCTATATAAAATACTCATTGCCGTGTGAGATGTTGGACCCTAACAGATATTTAAAAACTACTTCGATTTTACAAAAAATCTCCTGTACCATGTGATATGTTGGGCACCAACATATTCTGAAATCCTGTGTTCATAAATATTTTAATTGTGATTTTCAACAGGAGAATATCCTTTTTCACCTTTTTTTCATCCAACCTCAGTCCACCGATTTACATTAAGGAGACCTTAAACTAGGCAGTCCTGGCTCTATTCAGGTTTCCTTAAACACCAGCGAAGTTTCTCTCAGAAGCAGTGGTTCCCGAATAACAAACACACTGTTGATGGCTAAAAAATCGCAGCTGTAGAAGGTCGTTCTTTCTCATTCGATCTTTCAGGTTCGATAAAAAATATTTATATACTCAAAAATTACAATTCAGCCAAGTCTGGCTGTGGGATTTGAACCGCGGACCTCGGTGTGCAGGCAACTAGAAGTTGCCATCTCTACGTTCAGAGCCATTAACCCGTCTTCCTAAATCAGCAGTAAAACAAGTGTATGCATTGGAAGCAATGTAGTTGTTGTGGACAAAAAATACATCACTACAAAAGCAAACTTTGCTGTGAAAAAGATCTGCTAATAGAACTTGAGTCGAACTTGAAGAGTTTCTAGTGTTTAATTCGCATATGCTAATTCGCAATAAGTTCGAAATATATATACTACTTTCCAGAGAACGGCCCTTGTAAGCCATCATCCACACCAAATATGCCTGATGAGCCGCTTGACCAACGGTGAAACGCGTCGCACAGTGCAAATTCAAATCATTAAGCTCGTCTCGAAAGATAAACAAACACATAAATCATAAACATATGATCTTCGCCTTAACAAGGCAAAACTCAAAAAAAAATATTTATTGTTGGGTGAGACGTTGGGCGCCAATCAAAATGCATTATTAATATTTAAGCAAACTCCTCCAAACTTTAAGCAAACTCCTTCGACTACAAAACTTCTCCACTACAAAACTACAATCCTGTGTACATAATTATTCAATTGGTTATTTTTAAAGGTCAATGTCTTTTTTCACCTTCGTCATGCTATCCCCACTCCAATATCAAACGCTTACGAAACGTCAGTGAATGTTCCCTAACAAGTCGAGAGAAATCAATTCCAAATGTGACTCTGAAAATGTGTATGAATGGGTCATCGACCTAATTGTTCAAAACGCACTAGGGTCTTTCAGAGATAAAAAGATTCCAACTCCTTTTCTTAATTTTAATAAAAAAAATACTCATTATTATGTGAGATATTGGGCGCCAAACTAAATTCATTCATAATATTAAGATAAATGCAAAGACCTTCTATTCAAGCTGTAACATGACACGTTGGGCGCCACCACAAACCTGAAATCCTGTGTACATAAAAATTCCAATTGTTATTTTCAAGGGTGAATATATTTTTTTTAATCTTTGTCATGCTTTGCACGCTAAGGGCACGCAACGTCAGCAAAGTTTCCCTAACAAGTCGGAAAAAATCAATTTCAAAGGTGCTAGGAAATATGGTGACTCTGAAAGTGTGTATGGAAAATATGCCGTTTGGGTCTGTATCATCGACCTAAAGATTTAAGTCGCTCCAAGGCTTTTCAAAGATAAAGAAATTCCAACTCCTTTTTATAATTTTGATAAAAAAAATACTGATTTTTGGGCGAGATGTTGGACGCCAAATAATAAATCAAAAACGAACTGCAAAGCAGTCCTACCATTCGATTCATAATATGACACGTTGGGCGCCACTGCTGCACTCTTTTTCAAATAAATATTTCAATTGTTATTGTCAAAGGGTGAATATCTGTTTTCATCTTTGTCATGTGATCCCCATTCCAGTATCATACATTTACGATGGGAGTGCGGAACGTCAGCGAAATTTTCCTAAAAATCGAAAAAAATCAAACTCGGAAAATATGCCAGTTGGGTCTGTATCATCGATCTTAATTTGGATAAAAAAATACCAACAAAATCCATTAATGATGCAAAGCATTTATTTCACTATGACACGTTGGGCGCCACCGGTTATCTACAAATCTTTGCAAATAAATATTTCCATAGTTTTTTTTCCAAAGGTGAAAACCTATTTTTCATCTTTGTCATGCGATCCCCATTCCAGTATCAGACATTGCCGCTGGAGAGCCTTTAAACTAAACGCTTAAACTCTTGGTTTTGAGCAAAAAAACAACGCAATTCAATTGTTATATTTCTTCCAACCTCTCCTCTCCGGCACACATCTGTATTTCTCACGCGTTTTTCTTCGTGCCGCATTTTTTGTCACTTTTATTGTTTTTCTCCTCCTCCGGGGGGAAAATATGCACAATTACTTTTTGCTGGCATTCCGTTTGGCGTTTTTATACCCTACACCACATAGTGTCTTTGTGCATTTGTTTGTAACATGGAGAAGGAAGCAAGATAGACCCATAGTTACTTTTGAGGGTCGCCATAGAATCACTTTCTGACTTGATTTATGTCAGTCCATCTGTCCGTACGTCCGTCTGTCCGTCCGTCCGTCTGTACATGTATTCTTGTGAACAAAATGCAGGTCGCATTTATTATCCGATTGAGATGAAATTTTCCAACCAACATTTGTTTGGCCCAAGGACGAACCCTATTGAAATTGGAGATAATCGGTAAAAATTTAGATAAAGCTTCCGATTTGCCTTTTATTGTGCACCAAACGTGCAATATCTGCCCGAATAGTATGGAATTTTGCACATACAACCAAATTAGGCCTAGAAATAAGTATGGCAAATTTGATCGAAATCGGTTCAGATATAGATATAGCTTCCATATATATATTGTTCATCCGATTTGTTAAATTTGATACCCACAGCCGTAATATGCACTCCGTAACAATGATATTCAGGGAAATATATCAAATACAGCTCAGAAATATCTTTGCCAAATTTTATCGAGATCGGTTCTGATTTTGATATAGCTCCCATATATAACTTCGTCCGATTTACCTCTTATTGTACACCAAACGTCTAATATTTGCTCAAATGGGATGAAATTTGGCACATGCGATCGAATTGAGTGTAGAAGTTAGTATGCCAAATTTGGTGAAGATCGGTTCATATATAGCTATAGCTCCCTTATATATTGTTCATCCGATTTGTTATATATTAGTTACCCACAGCCGTAATATGCACTCTGTAACAACAATATTTGGGGAAATATATTAAATGCAGCTCAGAAATACCCTTGCCAAATTTTATCGAGATCGATTCGGATTTGGATATAGCTCCCATATATAACTTCGTCCGATTTACCTTATATTGTGCACCAAACGTCTAATATTTGTCCAAATATTATGGAATTTGGCACATGCTACCGAATTGAGTCTAGAAGTTAGTATGCCAAATTTGGTGAAGATCGGTTCAGATTTGGATATAGCTCCCTTATATAACTTCGTCCGATTTACCTTTTATTATGCACCAAACGTCTAATATTTGCCCAAATTGGATGAAATTTGACACTTACGACCGAATGGAGTAGTATGCCAAATTTGGTGAAGATCGGTTCATATATAGCTATAGCTCCCTTATATATTGTTCATCCGATTTGTTATATTTGTTACCCACAGCCTTAATATGCACTCCGTAACAATGATATTCAGGGAAATATATCAAATGCAGCTCAGAAATACCCTTGCTAAATTTTATCGAGATCGGTTCAGATTTGGATATAGCTCCCATATATAACTTCATCCGATTTACCTCTTATTGTACACCAAACCTCTAATATTTGCCCAAATTGGATGAAATTTGGTACATGCGACCGAATTGAGTCTAGAAGTTAGTATGCCAAATTTGGTGAAGATCGGTTTAGATATGGCTATAGCTCCCTTATATACTGTTTATCCGATTTGTTATTTTTGTCCTCCGCAGCCGTAATATGCACTCCGTAACAATGATATTCAGGGAAATATATCAAATACAGCTCAGAAATATCTTTGCCAAATTTTATTGAGATCGGTTCAGATATGGATATATCTGAACTAAATTAGCAAAGTGGTGTAGGGTATCATAAAGTCGGCCCGCCTTCCTTCCTTCCTTTACTGGTTTTTTTTTTTTGCCGTACTCTATCCTTGGATTTCACTTCTCCTGCTGCTCCTGCATATATCTCGCGGGACTCATAGTATTTAACAAATAAAACCAACTCTTTTCCCTTCTCTCCTCTCCTCCCCTCTCCATCCCAGTGCAAAAAAAAAACTTTGTGCAACAGTGAAAATTCTCCGAACAAAAGTATTCAACAATAATTGCAACATCAAGCATCATTTATGTGAAACTGAAGCGGTTTTGGGGTGTTGAAATTTAACTCAACTATTGTTGAATGGATTCTCTTTCATATTTCATTTATTTTTTTGTACGGATTTCCACTTTATATTATTTTATTTTGTGTGCTTGGCAACAATGGCCATGCGTGGCTTAAGTGTTTGCCAAATTAATCACAAGTACTGGAAACTGATGCAATTCGTTTGAAATTGAAGCATTGATAAGGGATCAATGTCTGCAGGCTCATCGTTGCGTACGCCATCCACGTTCGCCGCTTTTTTTTTTGGAGGGGGGGTTGGGTGAGCTCAAGCGCAAACACTTTCAATCACGGGCATTGTAAACATATACTCTCTCGCTCTCTTTCCACCATTCGCCAATAACCTGCAAACTTATCACCTTCGCCCCCCCCCCCCTTCACATCATTCGCAGGCCACCTTAATAAAGGTGAGCGCGAGAACAGCAGCAGCAACAGCAATGTTGGCAGTGGTTACACACGTATTTAAATATTCATGTAACCAACTATCAAGCTGTTGATGCGGATGATGATGATGATGTGATGCTGCCACTGCTGCTGCTGATGAAAGCTGCCTGAAAGCAACATCATTTTTATGAGGATTCCATTGATATGTATTTTTTCGGCGCGTTCTCTTCATTTCCAATCATTATCGTAATGAAATCAAGATGAAATGTGTGTGCGGTTTTTGGTAATTGATATTATGTTGGCGGAGTGGAATGCCACGGGGGGGCGGCGGGAGGAGAAGTGGCATTACTTTTCAATTAAAAAAGTAAGCTGAGTGAATTAAGAACAAAAGTTATGCTCCAATTAAGAAATGAATGAGGACATTTGGAAGGTTGAAACGCGGGTATATAAGTAGGGTAAGAATAAAGGGTCGTCTATCCGGAAGAAGGTGGCTTCCTAGATCTACGCCAGGAAGCGTACTTAAAAAACGCGTAAACATCTCAATGGTCACTCAGGTTTTTACAATACCATCCATAATCTTCTAATGAACCGTAATTCTCAAAACCTGCATAAGATCCTGCAACACAAAATAAGTTCCTCCAAGTTTTAGTGGTTCCCAAGATTTTTATGTGGAGTCATGAATCGTAATTCTCAAATGCTGCTTAAGATCCTTTAATGTTAGACAAATTCCACCAATTTTTAGTGGTTCCCAAGATTTCTATATGGAGTCATGAATCGTAACTCTCAAACTCCGCATAAGATCCTCCAACGCTACACAAGTTCCCTTCATTTTTTTTGCGATTCACAAGATTTCCATATCAAATCAAATATCACAAAAGGTTCCTAAGATGTTCAATGCTACCCACGTTCAAGGTTTTTCTAAGCTACTCAAAAAAGCGTGATTAAATAGGGTCAAAACAGTTCAGAGGTCAACCGATTTTTTACAACGCTATCCAAGTTTTATTTTCACAGAATCGTAATTCTCAAACGCTGCTTAGGTTCCTCCGATGCTAACCAAGCTCCCCAATTATTCGTAGTTGGCTGAAGCTACCAAAGTTTCCCTGAAAAATCGTCGTAAGGCACTGCTTAAGTTCATCCAACGCTCGCCAAGTTATCCCCAATTTTTCGTGCTTCTTTAGCCCTTCAAAAGTTTTCCTAGAAGTCGTCGTACGACCCTTGGTTACCCAAGGGTTAAAACACCCACCATGTTCTACTATTGAATTGTATGTAATCCTCAAACGCTGTTTAAGTTCCACCAATGCCTTCCAATCTCCTCAATTGTTCGCAGGTGGCTGAAGCTTCCGAAATTTCCCCAAAAAAACGTATCCTATCAACGTTATCCTAAACTTTAAGTAGATTCCCTGGTTGCCCAACGGTTACAAAATCCTCCAAGTTTTCCTATCGAGTCGTAACTTTCGAAAGCTGCTTTAGTTCCTCCAACGCTCACCTTGTTCCTTCAATTACTCATGGGTATTTTGCTCTTCCCAAATGTCCCTATAAGTTGTGGTATGTTAACGTTAACTTAATGCCGAAATAGTATCCTTGGTTGCCCCGCAGTCACAACACTATCCAAGTTCTTTAAAATAATCGCAATTCTCAAACGCTGATTAGGTTCCTCCAACGTTCACCAAATTACTTCAATTATTCGAGGATTCTTAGCACTTCCCAAGTTTATCCAAAGAGTTATGCTATACTAACTGTAACCAAATAGTGTAGAGGTTCTGCAGCACCAACCATGTTACCCCAACGGCAACGACTTCAGTTCTTAGGAGGTATCTACCTTTCTAGAAATCTAAGGTTTTCCAACGCTACCCAAATTTCCCGGGAGTGACTCTACAATAGTGGCTCTCTAGGGTAACCGAAATTATACTACGAATTCGGAATTCGATTATCCCACCCAGGATTCCCTAAGCATTAGTTTCCTGTTACCTCTCAGGATTCAGGCTCGAGGATTTTTAATACTTTCAAACATTCATTAAGCGGTTGTTTTTCTCTGGCGCTCCACACTTACTATACGGAGTCGTCCTCAAGATACTCTGAGCACTCGCAGATCTCAAACATCAACATGGTATCCCTGAGCAAGCTGGATCCCATATTCCTACTTCTCCATTGTATCCCAATTTTTCTCTTATAGAGTAGCGGTTCTGTACCGCCAACCATGTTAACCAAGTTCGTAGAACGAGTCGAATTTCTCAGACGCTGTCCAAGTCTTCTTTCTGAGATATAGTTCCTTAACGCTAAACTAGTTCCTATAGTCAGCCGTGGTTCGTCTTGGCTACTCGAGTTGGTAGAATGGGTCGACGTGTGTCTTGCATTACACATGCGCTCTAACACTGTCCAAGTTTTATTGTTGAAACATAGTTCTCCAGAGCTACCCAAGATCCCCTGGTTTGTTTCCTACCCGCTACCCAAGTTCGAAGAATGTGCCGAAATGGATCTCTCCTAGTCCCCTAACACTACCCAAGTTTCCTTCCTGAGACAAGGCTCTTTAACGCTAACCAAGTTCCTGAATCATTCGTTGTTAACTTACGCTACCCAAGTTCGAAGAAGAAATCGACATGGTTCCCTCCTCTCTCTTTCCTCAGTCGAGGTTACCATATGCTACCTATGTTCGTAGATCGAGGTAAATTTTTCTGACGCTACCCAATTCCTCTAACAATACCCAAGATTCCTTCCTGAGGCAAGGTCTTCTAACGCCTACAAAGTTCCCATAGTCAGTCGTTGTTTGCTTGCGCTACCCAAATTCAAAGAATGAGTCGACATGGTTCTCTCTTAGACAGACGCAGTTCCCTTGCGCTACCCAAGTTCGTAGAAGAATTCGAATTTAGCAGACGCTATCCAAGCCCTTCAACACTGCCCAAATTTAATTGCTGCGACAAGGTTCTCCAACGCTAACCAGTCGTTGTTCCCCTTTGCTACACAAGTTCGAAGAATAAGTCAACTTGGATCTAACGCTATCCAAGTGCTCTAACGGTTTCTAAGTTGCCTTGCTGAAACATGGTTACCTGATGTTCATCAGCCAGTCGTGGTGCCCTTACGCTACCCACGTTCACAGCACGAGGCGTTATGTATATCATCTAGTCAGTTGTTTCCTTACGCTATCCAAGTTCGTAGAACGAATCGAATTTATCTGACACTACTCAAGTCCTCTAACGCTACCCACATTTTCAAAGCTTCGTGGTTCTCAAATGCTCAACATTGCCTTATCAGTCGTGGCTTACAAGCGTTTCCCATGAGTGAGTCGATTTTCCCTAGCCTTCCTATGCTATCCAAGTTTTTGTGGTTCCTAAACGAATTCTAGCTCTGTAGAGGTTACCAAGTCCAAGCAATCGCGACTCTCTAATGCTACCTAAGTTTCCCGAAACTTTCCAAGTATTCGTGGTTTTTATTTGGTAGCCAATATTTAGTAATCAGTACTTGATATCTAGCGGTCTTAAGAAATCCTGGTCTCCAAACCCAACTTATGTTATGCAAATCATTTGATACTCTCTAAAGCTTCCTAAGTTTTTCTAATGAGTTACCCAAACTCGTCGTGTTTCTCCAAAGCTACCGAGGCTTGCCTGAGCCGAAGTGAATATTCAACGATATGTAAGGTTCCCTGAGAAGTCAGTGTTCTTTTGAGGTACCGCGAGGCTTTTAGAAGATTCCCAAATCCTCGTAGCTACTTAGGGTTTTCTAACGCCACTCAGTTTCTTCCAAGGTATTGTGGTTCCCTGACGCTACCCCTGTTCCCTCCACTAAGTCTGGATTCCCGAACGCTACCTCAGCTCACCAAATGAGTCTGGGTACTCCAACTAAGTCTGGATTCTCCAACGCTACCTTAGCTCACCAAATGAGTCGGTGTTCTTTTGGGGAACGGCGGGGCTTTCAGAAGATTCCCAAATCCTCGTAGCTACTTAGGGTTTTCTAACGCTACTCAGTTTCTTCCAAGGAATCGTGGTTCTCTAACGCTACCCAAGTTCCGTCTACTAATACTGGGTTCTCCAACGCTAGCTCAGCTCACCAAATGAGTCTGGGTTCTCCAACGCTTTCCAAATTTCTCCTAATAAGTTATTCTCCTAATAAGTGTTTCTCCAAAGCTACACAGGCTTGCATGAGCCGAAGTGAGTATTCAACGATATGTAAGGTTCCCTAAGCTGTCGGTGTTCTTTTGAGGTACCGCGGGGCTTTCAGAAGAATTCCAAATCCTCGCAGCTACTTAGGGTTTTCTAACGCTACTCAGTTTCTTCCAAGGTATTGTGGTTCCCTAACGCTACCATGTTCCCTCCACGATGCTACCCAGGTTTGCAGAAGCCAAAGTGAATATTCAACGATATCCAAGTTTCTCTAAGCAGTCGGTGTTCTTTTGAGGTACCGCGGGGCTTTCGGAATCTTTAACTTAGGATTAACAACGCCACCAAGTTCCTTCCAAGAAATAGAGGTTCCCTAATGCTACCCAAGTTCCTTTCACTAAGTATGGATTCTCCAACGCTACCTCAGCTCATCAAATGAGTCTGGGTTCTCCAACGCTTTCCAAATTTCTCCTAATAAGTTATTCTCCTATTAAGTGTTTCTCCAAAGCTACCCAGGCTTGCATGAGCCGAAGTGAGTATTCAATGAGGTACCGCGGGGCTTTCAGAAGATTCCCAAATCCTCGTAGCTACATAGAGTTTCTTAGCACTACTCAAGGAATTGTGGTTCTCTAACGCTATCCAAGTTCCCTCTACTAAGTTTTTGTGGTTAGCCTCTCTAGCCTCTCCAACGCTACCTCAGCTCACCAAATGAGTCTAGGTACTCCAACTAAGTCTGGATTCTCCAACGCTACCTCAGCTCACCAAAGCTAAAAAAATTCGTCTATGTATGCGATTCTGCACATTCTTCACATGCCAGAGCACACATCTGAACATCCATCATCATTTGTGCTTGTGCTCCAAAAGCGATTGCATGCTACATTGACATGCTATTGAATGAATTGAAATGATGCGGTTGGCAGCCTCTTTGGTAGGTGTAAAATGCAAAGGAAGCATTTGTCTGACTGAATGCCAGTCTCTCTCTCTCTCTCTGTCGTCCCTCGTCTGGTCGACAGTTATTGTGGCTGCTCTTGTTTTCTACTCTGCCTTGGATTAGGGTTATCGAAAATTCATTGAATTTCTTTGCTCCATCACCAACAGTGCCAGCACTTCTCTTTGGTAGTTTCTATCTTTACCCCGCAAGGGAGAGAGAAATGTGTGTGTGCTGTGGGGGAGAGGAGAAAAAAACTTGGATAAACACTTTACTAGCAAACAGTTTTATTCGACACACACACACATCCACTTGCATTCGCTCATGTGTTTACGTGTGTGTGGGAGAGTGCTTTGAATGCATGAATACATGCAGAAAAGTGGAGTGGCATAGTTGCTGGTGTGTATTGGGGTTGTTGTTGTTGTTGTTGGGCGATAAGTGTTGAAACAAAATCGACATTGCAAGGATATTTCCACGCTTCTTTTTTTGCCCCTTTACATTACTCTCTTTGCCGTTGATGTGTGGCTGTGGGTGGATTTCAGCGAATGTCAATGTGCGTGTGTGTTTATGTTTGTGCGGTAAAGAGTGCAAGTGCTTCTAAATATTCGAGCTCAATTGAAACATAGCAAATACCAGTCATGCTTGCCTTGCCTTGCTCAATGGCAAATGGCGTTGTTGTTGCTGGCGCAGCTTCAGTGAATGCCTGACACAGAGTTTATTCTTTCTTTACATCTATTTCGCCGATGTGAGTCTCTATCCGTTTTTTTTTTTTTTTTTTTTGTAGTTATTTACACTTTGAAATCGATTCGCCCGAAAAAAAAGATAACGAAATTTGTTTTAAATTCTCATCGAAAGTAATCATCGACAAGGATTGATTGAAGTTCAGCAAACTTTAGAAATGTTTTTTTTTTCAGAAGAGTTTTTGTAATGGATCCTTGTTAATTGGCTGTGTGGTTTGGTGTTTGGTTAGTGGGAGATTCAACAATTTATTAAGATTGCTTTGGGAGAAAATATTTGTTTTTTTTGGTTATGATTTGATCGGAATTGGTATTTTTAAAATAAAGCAGAAGATTAAGATATAAAATATGAATAAAGAAAACATGATTCCGTAACACTGTCCAACCTTCCCCAAGAAATCAAGGAATCTAGAGTACCGTAATTAATTAGTAGAAATGTGATCTCTAACGCTAACACATTCCTAGAAAGGACTTACGGCTACCTAACTTTACCCGAGTCCCTCCCAAGGAGACATAACATTTAGGTAGTGTGAGAACACTTAATTTTTAGGTGGTTCAAGAAAAATCCGCCTCTCTTAGTGATAAGTTCCTCCAACACTCACCAAGTTCCTTCAATTATTCGAGGATCCTCATGACTGCCAAACGCTTGAATTCCTGGAAAATAACCGCGGTTTCCTAAGACACTGAAGTTTTCCAACATCGCCCAAGTTTCCCTAACCAGGAGTGGTTCTTTAGCGACACCCAAATTATCCTACGGATTCGGAATTCGATATCCCCACCAAGGATTCCCTAAGCACTTGCGTTTCTCCAGCGCTACCCCATTTAACTACGGAATTGTAGTTCCCTAACGTTATTTTCTATTCCGTAGCAGTTATTTACAAGATTCTCTAAAGATTCGCGGATCTCAAACACCAACATGGTATCCATAAGCAACCAAAATCCGCTATTCCTATTTTTTTAGCGCTTCCCATTTTCCTTTATAGAGTAAGGGTTCTGTAGCGCCAACCAAGCTTCCCCAAAAAGTAGTGATTCTTTAAATCAACCCAGCTCGGCAACGGCGCCATGTTTCCCAAAGTTTCAATCCCCAGTCCCGGTTTTCTATGTTGTCGTACTTTCCTAATGTTACAGAGTTCTGGTTCCACAATCAGTCATTGTTTCCTTCAGTTTCGTAATTCAAGTCGAATTTATCAGACGCTTCCCAAGACCTCCAATACTGCCAGAGTTTCCTTGCTGAGCCATGGTTCTCCAAAACGCTTACCAAGTTCCCCAGCCGGTCGATGTTTCCTTAAGCTATCCAAGTTCGATGAATGACCCGATAAGGTTCTCTCCTAAGGAGACATAACATTTAGGTAGTGTGAGAACACTTAATTTTTAGGTGGTTCAATAAAACTCCGCCTCTCTTAGTGATTTTGGGTATCGCCAAGCATTTTCGGCAATTTCAGGTGCAAAACCCATGATTACTGAAATAAACTTGGGAAGCAAAAAACATAAAATCCTTAGGGAACAAGCAGACTGTTAAGGTAGCCCTTAATGATATGGGGTAGCGCGAACACTGAACTAATCATGGTTTTCTTTCGCTACCCAAGAAAACCACAACTCTTGGTCAGCTAAGAAAATCCACGACTACCTAAATTAAACTTGGGTAGCGCAAAATAATCTTCCAAGCCTTGTCACTGGCTGAGCGCTAGGAAATCACAGCTTCTTTCATGATCTTGGGTAGTGCAAAAAATAGGAACTTGGGTAGTGGCAAAAATAATTTGGGAAGTCCAAGGGAATCATAACTGCTAAGAGAATCGGAAAGCGCAAGAAATCCCATCCGTGTTTTTGTTTAGCGCACACAACCACGCTTTCCTAAAATAGTAATGGTTCTCTGTCGCTATCCACCTTTCGTTACTCAAGGTTCGCCAGATGAGTCGTGGTTCTCTAACTCATCCCAAATTCTCTTGGCAATAGTGATTCTCCGACATTTCCAAGAAGCATTCAAATATTCCTAAATCGGAGTCGCGGTTCTCGAAGGCTAATCCAAGAAAACCATAAGAGGAATTTGGTTAGTCTTTCCCTTTAGGGACACTGGCTAGGCGCTAGGAAACCTCAACCACTTTCATGATATTTTGTTGTCGAAAGTATGGCAAGAGCCCATCAATGTTTTGGGGAACTTGGGTAGCGGTTGAAAACCAAGAGTAAGAAGAACAAATTGGGAAGTACCAGGAAATCATGACTGCTAAGGGGAAATTTCGGGAAGCGCAAGAAAACTGTGATACCTCAGTAATTTTGGGTAGCGCAAACAACCACAATACCCAGATTCCCAGAATCATGGTTATCTTACCTTACGCTACCCAAACCAAAACTTTCCGTCCCACTTTCGTTCTCAAAATCCTCCAGGTGAGTCATGGTTCTTTAATGTATCGCAGATGTTCGTGTCAAATATTCTCCAAAGATTCGATGTTAACCATGTTCCTCTATCAGAATCGCGGTCCTCCAAGGCTACCCAAGAAAACCACAACACTTTTGATGAACATGGTCAGATAAGAAAACCCATGACTAATGGTATAAACTTGGGTAGAGCAAACAAACCCGTCAAAGTCTTAGGGATACTGTCTGAGTCCTAGGGAACCACAACTCCTTACATGATTTAGGGTAGTGCAAAAAATAGGGCAGGAACCCATCAATGTACAGAGGAACTTGTGTAGCGGAAGAAAACCAAAAGTACGAAGAACAACTTGGGAAGTGGAAGGAAATCATCATTGCTAAGGGGAAATTCGGGAAGCGCAAGGAAACTGTGACCTAAGTGATTTTGGTTTCACGTTACCCAGGTTCCCTGAACTATTCATGGTTCTATTGCGCACCTCAACACAAAAATCTCTCACCAAAAAATGTCAAAACTCACTGATGTTCCGCTTCGTTACTCAATATCCTCCAAGCGAGTCGTGGTTCTCTAACGTATCTCAAATTCTCTTGTCAGTAGTGATTCTCCAACATTTTCCAAGAATTATCCAATGATTCGATGCTAAACATGTTCCTCCATCGGATTCACGGTCCTCCAAGGCTAGCCAAGAAAACCAATACTATTTGCAGGAACTTGGTCTGCCAAGAAAACCACTGATTACTGAAATAAACTTGAGTAGCGCGAAAAAAAAAACCGCCAAAGCCTTAGGGACACTGGCTGAGTGGCTAGGAAACCATAACATCTTTAATGATCTCAGAAACCCATTAATGTTTTGGGAAACTTGGGTAGCGGAAGAAACCCAAGAATAGAGAAATCTTTGTCGAATATTTGGAAAATGTTGGAAAATCTCCACTGCCAAGAGGGTTTAAGATGCGTTGAATTGCCACGACTCACCTGGATCATCCTGAGTAACGTAGGAGAACCAAGGACGAAAGGTGATATTGTGTATCGCCAGTGAGTTTTGACTTCTTTGGAGAGAGAGTTTTGTGTTGGGCACCTTAATAGACCCAACTGACACAGTTCATGGAACCTGGATAGCGTGGTTGTTTGCGTTACCCAAAATCATTGAGACAATCAAATTTCTTTCGTAGAACTTTGTTACCGTCAAAGAAAAACTACAAACCTTCAGGAATTTCGGTATAAACAGGAATCTTTGAAGGATTCCAGCTGAATATTAGGAAACTGCGACTGGTTTGAGAACTTGAGACGCGATCTCGAGTAACGTAAGGGAACAAAGACTTTCAGTTGGCTGACGCCAAGACTTTCAGTTGGTAGCGCCAGTGAGTTTCAACTTTAACTTGGGTAGGGCAAGAGAACCATGATTAGTTCAGGAATCTTGGGCAGTATTAGAGAGTCTCGGCTAATACTAGAACCTTGGGCTTCGTGGGACAACCAGGACTACATGACCGAAACTTAATAGAGTCACAGAACCACTTACCTTAGAGAACCGCAACTCCAATGGAGGAACATCGAATCTTTGAAGAATACTTGGAAAATGTTGGAGAATCCCCACTGACAAAGGGATTTTGGGTGCGTTAAAGAACCACGACTCACCTGAAGCATCCTGAGTAGCTAAGAGAACCAAGAACGAAAGGTGATATTGTGTAGCGTCAGTGAGTTTTGACTTCTTTGCACAGAGAGTTTAGGGTTGGGTAACGCAAGAGAGTATAGCGTGGTTGTTGTTTGCTACCCAAAATCACCGAGAACCAAAAAACCTTGGAGGATATTTGAAGAATATTGGAAATCTGAGAATTTGGGACGCTTAAAAGTCAAGGCTGGGGCTACATTGAGTACCGTAAGGCAATCAAAACACTTAGTTTTCTGAACTTGGGCAGCGTCAGTGAGTTTCAACTTTAACTTGGTTAGCGCAAGAGAACCATGATTAGTTCAGGAAACTTGGGTAGCATTAGAGAACCTCGATTAACACTAGAAACTTGTGTTGCGTGGGACAACCAAGACTACTTTACCGAACCATAGTAGCGTCAAAGAACCACTACTTCCCTTGAGAGTCTTGGGTAACTTGAGAGAACCCCGACTCGGTTGGAGAATACTTGAAGAATATTGGAAATCCACGACTGATCTGAGTGTTTGGGACGCGTAAAAGTCAAGACTTAGCTGGGGCTATCTTGAGTAACGTAAGGCAATCAAGTCACTTAGTTTTCTTGAGTCACTTAGAATCTTGGGTTTCGTGGGACAACCAAGACTATGTGGCCTAACCTTAATAATGTCAAAGAACCACTACTTAAACTCAGGAAACTTGTGAAGCATTGGAGAGTCTCGACTAATACTAGAAGTTTGGGCTTCGCGGGACAACCACCTGACCGAAACTTAATAAAGTCACAGAACCACTACTCTCCTTGAGGGCCTTGTGTAGCCGCAACTGCGATGGAGGAATCTCCGATGAATATCGAATCTTTGGAGAATACTTGGAAAGTGTTGTAGAATCCCCACTGTGAAGAGGATTTGGGATGCGTAAAAGAACCACGACTCTCCTGAAGCATCCAGAGTAACGTAGGAGAACCAAGGACGAAAGGTGATATTGTGAAGCGAGAGAGTTTTGGCTTGGGTAACGCAAGAGAATCATGATTAGTTGAGGGAACCTGAATAGCTTGGGACAAGCGAACTGCGATTAGTTCAGGAAACTTGGGTAGCAATGGAGAGTCTCAGTTAATACTACAAGGTTAGGCTCTTGTAGCACACCCAAGTTCCTTGATCTTTTTCCTAGCTACTCGAATCTTCCTCACCTTCCTCGAAACAGTGTTAATTTGCAGTCTTTACTCAAAATTCCATTCAAATTCCCAGAATCACTTTTATTTATTTTTAGTATTGTAACCCACCCCCTCCCTCCTTGCTCTGTAAAAATCTCGTAGTCCCCTATCACTCCACTCTATTTTCTAATATCTAATAATATGACACGTTTCCATGGTTAGAAGCTTTCGGAAAATTCAACCAATTTAATAATGCATTTAATAATGCTATCAAGTCTCCAGGCTAATAACATGGTGCGAGATACCAAAGCCAGGCAAAGTGAATAATACTGCCAGCAACAACAACGATACGACGCTATCAACAACCATAAAAATGCATTGCAAAAATGGCTAACACATGGAAATGTAGATGCTCCATTAAATCTATTTATGCAATTTATACCGCCCATCCATCCAAACAGACACACACAAACACTCACACACTGCCAAGCAACCATTCAGCCGGAGTGCATTATCACGAATATATTCCGATCTACTCTTTTCATATATTTTTTTATACCCTCCACCATACTATGGAGGGTATATTAACTTTGTCATTCCGTTTGTAACTCCTCAAAAAACTCATGTCAGACCCAACAAAGTATATATATATGTATTCCTGATCAGCGTAAAATTCTAAGTCGATTTAGCCCTGTCCGACTGTCTGTTGTAATCACGCTATCTTTCGAACAAATCGAGATAGAAGGCTAAAATTTTGCACACATGTTTATTTTTCTAGTAGGCAGGTTAAGTTCGTAAATTTGCCATGTAGGTCCACGTTTTCATATAGCCCCCATATAACGGTACCTCCCGATATTCGGTATTTTCATGATTTTAGTGACATTATTCACCGCGATTGTTTCAAATTTGGTATTTGAAGTTCGCAATGGATACTACAGCCTAAGACAGAAAATTGGATGTGCAGGTCCACGTCCTCGTATAGCCCCCCCATATAATGGTACCTCCCGTTATCCGGTATTTTGATGATTTTAGCGACATTATTAACCGGAATTGTTTAAAATTTGGTATTTGAAGTTCGAAATGGATACTACAGCCTAAGATAGAAAATCGTCTGTGCAGGTCTACGTTTCCGTATAAGGGTACCTCCCGATATCCGGCATTTTGATGATTTTAGCGACAATATTCACCGCGATTGTTTCAAATTTGGTATTTGAAGTTCGAAATGGATACTACAGCCTAAGACAGAAAATTGTATGTGCAGGTCCACGTCTTCGTGTAGCACCTATATAAGGGTACCTCCCGATATTCGGTATTTTGATGATTTTAGCGACATTATTAACCGGAATTGTTTAAAATGTGGTATTTGAAGTTCGAAATGGATACTAAAACCTAAGACAGAAAATTGTCCGTGCAGGTCTACGTTTCCGTATAAGGGTACCTCCCGATATCCGGTATTTTGATGATTTTAGCGTCATTATTAAACGGAATTGTTCAAATTACGTATTTAGAGCTCGTAATGGGTACTACAGTCTGTGACAGAAAATTGTCTATGCAGGTCCACGTCTTCGTATAGCCCCCCCATATAATGGTACCTCCCGATATTCGGTATTTTGATGATTTTAGTGACATTATTCACCGGAATTGTTTCAAATTTGGTATTTGAAGTTCGAAATGGATACTACAGCCTAAGACAGAAAATTGTCTGTGCATGTCTACGTTTTCGTATAGCACCCATATAAGGGTACCTCGCTAAATTCGGTATTTTGATGATTTTAGCGACATTATTAACCGGAATTGTTTCAAATTTGGTATTTGAAGTTCGAAATGGATACTACAGCCTAAGACAGAAAATTGTCTATGCAGATCCAGGTCTTCGTATAGGCCCCACATACCAGTGCCTCCCTATATTCGGTATTTTGACGAGTTTAGGTACAATACCCACCGAAATTGTTTGAGATGCGTCTTTGTTGAAGTTGAAGGTACAGGCTATGACAGAAAATTGTATATGCTGGTTTAGGTCTTCGCACAGCTCCGATATAACGCTACCTCCCTATATACCATATTTTGATAATTTTTTGGTACATTATTCACCGATTATTTCAAGTTTCGAATTTGAATATGGTAATGACTTATGACAAACAATGCCCTTGTGGGTCCACGTCGTATAGACACCAATATAACGGCTATATTCAGTATTTTTAAAATTTTAACAGAATTTCTAAGGATTTTATTTCCTAATTCGTTCCAAATGGTGGAGGGTATTCAAAGTTCGGCCCGGCCGAATTTACTGCTTTTTAACTTGTTTCTGATATACATATATATATATACAAATATTGGCATATTTATTCATGAAAAATCCTTTGCGCCTGCATTGAATGGATGCTCTAAGCTCCATGAACATGTATGTCATATTTACGAATCGACACATACACACATACACACATACTTGGGGAAATACACACACAAGCATAGCTACTACCATACAATGTCTGCTGGCTCACTCACATTGACGCCATTGAATGGCACAAATCGACGCAATCAACAGCAAATCATTGCCATCTCCTCCACTCCTCATCATCAGCATCATCATCATCCTCACCGGCACCGTCACCGTCACCCGTTGAAAGACTAAATTTGACATAGACAAAGTTAACACTGACACAGCTACAAATTCCTATCAGATATTCAGTCAGACATTTTGACACACCACATATCTGTCTATCGACTCTCCACTTCCCCTGACATCACTTCTTGCCCTACCTCCCTAACATAACACATTTATGAATATATGTGTCTATGTGTGTGTGTGTCTGTGTGCATCTCTACCTGTCATCATTTTTACGATTTTGACGATTCAAGTATTGGCAAATTGAAATTTTTGTAAAATTTATGCATCTGACAAGTGTCAAACTGTATGCCATTAGTTGACATTTTAACATGTGTCAGAGTGTGTGTGTGCGGGTGTGTCATATCTTCATTTACATGTGTGTCGCATGATGTGTATGTTTGCTTGTGACCAGGAAACTCCAGTTAGCTTTTGTAAACATTTCAAACATTCCTCTGCAACCAAAGTATGTTGTATTTTTTGGGAGGAGAAATATTTAAAATTCCCAACTGCAGGGCATTTGACTGCAGGTCGTTTTGCCGGAAATATGTCAAATGTATGCATGAATGATTGTTGCAGCAGAAAATGGAGAATTATATTTGAAAATGTGTTAAATATTTTAAAATACTGAAAATCGGGAAAATGCAATGGAAATTGAAACATTTTTGAGGGGGGGTGAGCCAATATTGAAAATCAGCAACGTCAGAGAGCCAAAGTTAGTTGGGGGGAGGAGAAACGTGAGTCCTGTGGAAATTGTTGGTAGCCTTAGAAAATCAACACGTCCTGGGGGAACTTTAATTGGGTTCGAGGATAGCTCCACCTCTAGGGAAACATGGGTAGAATGAGAGAACCACGAACGCAGAAACTTGGACAGCATTGGAAAATCCAGACTTCATCGAAGGGTGTGGGAAGCACAACTGCTTGAAAAAATTCGGCTATGGGATTTAGCCGTCAGTGTATCGTCATTGGAATATCTTGACTCATTAGGTAAACTTGGTAGGTGATCGAAATCCAAAGCTCGTTTTGAAGATCCAAGAGAGCGTAGGAAAATCCGAGAAGCGTTGAAACTAAGAAGTTTCGCGATAATTTGGAAAATTTGAGTAGCCAGGTATGCCAAAGTAACACAAGAAGCGCTAGTAACCCACGAATAGTTTTGAAGAACCCGCAGAATATAAAGAAGATACCTTGGAAATTTTCGGTAGCCAGGAATCCCAAAGTAACACAAGAAGCGTAACGGAAAATTTCGATGAACCGCCAGAGCATAAAGAACCTTCGGTAGATATTCTGAAAACCGTAACTATATAGAGGAACCCATCTAGTCTTTTGTCCGACGGCTTAACTCAACGTCGGAAACGCCATGGCTCCTTACAAGAACTTGGGAGTGCATAAACACTGACCTGCTTAAGTCATGTTGGGTAGCGCAAATAAAAACACGACTTCTTAGAAAAACTTGGCTGGCGCATAAAAACTATGCAAATTCAAGGCATCTTGGTTAGTGCGGAAAAGACAAGATTTCTCAGGAAAGCTTGGGAAGCCCGGGAAAACCTAGACTGCTTTACTCAACCTGGGTAGGGCAGACACAACAACGGCTGTTCTGGGCAACAGGGGTAGCGCAGACAAGCCTTGGCTCTTTAGAAGAACTTGCTGGCGCAGGATAACCTTGATTGCTTTACTCTACTTGGGTAGCGCAAAAACGACCCATTAGATGAACTTGGGTGGAGAAACAAGAACACGACTATTCAAGGCAACGTAATACCATAGAAAAACTTGGTTACCGCGAGATAACCTAGACTGCTTAAGGCAACTTGGGTAACAATAAAAAGCCACGGCTCCTTAGAAGAACTTGGGTAGCGCACGAAAATCTAGTCTTATATGGGAAGTGTTTCTAGACTTCATCATAATGTTTTGGGGGACTTTCATTTGGTTAGAGAGCAGCTTCGCCTCTGGAGAAACATGGTTAGAGTGAGATAACCACGAATTCAGAAACAGGGCCAGCATTTGACTTGTTTGAAGGAACCTTTACAGCGAGTGGAAAGCACCACTGCTTGAAAAAAATGGTTATGAATGTCACATATCCTTTGAAGGAACTGGGATAGCATTCGAAAGCCGTGACTCCTTAGAAGAACTTGGATAGCGGAGGAAAATCTAGACTTCTATGGGAAATGTTTCTAGACTTCTTCATCATGTTTTGGGGGACTTTCATTTTGTTAGGGACTAGCTTCGCCTCTAGGGAAACATAGGAGAACAACGAATTTAGAAACAGGGCCAGCATTGGACATCTTTGAAGGAACCTATATAGCTCGTGGGAAGCACCACTGCTTGAAAAAAAATTGCTTATGGATGTCACATATCCTTTGAAGGAACTGGGATAGCATTTGAAAGTCGAGACTTCTTTGACGAATATTTGGTTTAAATTAGGTAACGTTAGCAAATTATACTTCTCCGTAGAAGTACGTGTGTAGCATCAGAGAGCCACGATAGCTTTGGAGAAACTTAGACAGTTATTAAGAAGAATTTGAGTAGCGCCAGAAAGCCCACAGCTAGTTAGGGGATCCTTGGGTAGCGTCATATAACGCAACTCCTGTGAGAAATGTTCCTAGGATTGAGTTACAGAAGTCTTGGATAGCATTCGACATCCATGACTCCTTAATATAACACTATCAACCTTGAGGTATAATTCGAGAACCAGGAATCATTCGGGAGATACTTGGATAATATTGGAAAACTACAGCTGATTAGAGAACTTGGGACGCGTAAGAGTTAAGGCTCAACTGGAGCGATATTGAGTAACGTAAGAGAAACCAGACTTTTAGTTTGCTGAACTTGAGTAGCGCCAGTGAGTTTCAAGTTTAACTTGGGTAGCATAAGAGTGTCTCGACTGTTACTAGAAACTTGGGCTTCGTGGGACAACCAAGACTGGAGGATCTTGAGTAACGTAAGGGAGTCAAGAACAAATAGTGGCATTGGATAGCGTCAGTGAGTTTTGATTCTTTGGAGAGGGAGAGTCTAGGATCGGGTAGCTTAAGACAACCATGATAAGGTCAGGTCATGTGGATAGCACGGTTGTTTGCGCTATCACTGAGGGATCACATTTTCGTAAGAGAATTAAAATCCTTTGTTAGAACTTGGTTAGCGTCATGGAAACACTACCAACCTTGAGGCAATCTAGGCACATTTAGAGAACTTGGATAGCATCAGTGAATTTCAACTTTAACTTAGATAGCGCAAGCGAACCATAAAAATCACCTCAGGAAACTTGGGTAGCATTGGAGAGCCTCGACTTTTACTAGAAGCTTGGGTTTCGTGGGACAATCAAGACTTCTTGGCTGAACCTTAACAATATCACAGGACCAATACCCGCTTTGAGGGACTTAGATAGCCTTAGAGGACCGCAACTCCGATGGGAGAGCATGGTTAACATTGAATCTTTTGGAGAATGTTTAGAAAATGTTAGAGAATCACTATTGACAAGAGAATTTGGAATGCGGTAGAGAACCACGACTCATCTGAAGGACCTGTAGTAACGTAAACAAACCAAGAACGGAAGGTGCATAGCGTCATTTTGTTTTGACTTTTCTTGACAGAGAGTTTTGGATTGGGTAGCATAAGAGATCCACTATTAGTTTAGGGAACCTGGATTGCATGGTTGTTTGTGCTATCCAAAATCACTGAGGGATCACATTTTAGTAACAGAATCCAAATCCTTTGGTAGAACTTGGTAAGCGTCATGGAAACACTACCAACCTTAAGGCAAACTAGGCACAATTAGAGAACTTGGATAGCGTCAGTTGAAATTCAACTTTAACTTAGATAGCGCAAGAGAACCAAAAAAATCACCTCAGGAAACTTGGGTAGCATTGGAGAGCCTCGACTTATATTAGAAGCTTGGGTTTCGTGGGATAATCAATACTACTTGGCTGAACCTTAATAACATCACAGAACCAATATCCGCTTTGAGGGACATGGATAGCCTTAGAGAACCGCAACTGGGGGGAAATTACTGGGGAATCACTAATGAGAAGAGAATTTGGAATGCGTTAGAGAACCACGACTCACCTGGAGGTATCTTGAGTAACGCAAGGAAGCCAAGAACGAAAGGTGAAATTGGTAAGCTTCAGTGAGTTTTGACTTTTTTTAAACGGACAGTTTTGGGTTGAGTAGCGTAAGAGAACCATGATTAGCTCAGGGAACCTGGATAGTGTGCTTGTTAGCGCTACTTTAAATCCCTTAGGGGTCACAGTTTTCTTGCAGTACCCAATTTCCCCCTTAGCAGTCAAGATTTCCTTGTTGTTCTTCATTCTTTCTTCCTCTATCCAAGTTCCCCAAAACATTATAGGGCTTCTACCAATCAATGCAAATTGCTGGGGATATCACTACTGACCAGAGGATTTCGCATGCCTAAAAGAACCACGACTCACCTAGAGCATTTCAGGTTACGTAAGAGAACCAAGGACGAATGGTGAAATTGGGAAACTTCAGTGAGTTTTGACTTTTCTTGGGTAGCGTAAGAGAACCATGATTAGTTCGGGGAATATGGTTAACGTGGTTGTTTGCGTTTCTCAAAATCACTGAGGGTTCACAGTTTTCCTGTGGTACCCAATTTCCCCTTAGCATTCATGATTTCCTTAAACTTTCCAAGTTGTTCCTCGCTCTTTTTTCCGCTACCCAAGTTCCCGAAAACTACCAATCAATGGAAATTGCTGGGAAATCACTACCGATCTGGAGCATCCTTAGGGAACCAAGAACGAAAGGTGAGATTGGGTGGCGTCAGTGAGTTCGATTTTTCTGGGACAGACAATTTTAGGTTGGGTAGCGTAAGAAAACCATGGTTATTTCAGGGAACCTTGTTTGTGCTACCCAAAATCACTGAGGGTTTTCTCGGTCTACCCAATTTTCTCTTAGAAGTGCTTGTACTTTTCAAGTTATGCTTCGAACTCTTGGTTTTCTTCAGCTACCCAATTTTCCCTAAACATTAATGGGCTCATGCCCTAGTTTTGGGCACTATCCAAGATCTTGTAAGTTGTTGTGGTTTCCTAGAGCTCAGCCAGTGCCCCTAAGACTTTGAAGGTTTTTTTGCGCTACCCAAATTTATTTAAGAATTCCTGGATTTCCTTGGCTAACCAAGTTCCTCCAAAGGGTTGTGGTTCTCTTGTGCAGTCGAAATTTCAGAGAATGTTTGACGCTACCCAAAATCACTAAAGAAAGAGGGAGTTTTCTTGAACCATCTAAATTCTACTAAGTAGTATAAGTGTTCCCACATAACCTAGGTTTCCCTCATGAACTGTCTTCTTGTACTATTCAAGTTCCGCTAGGAGTTTACTTGTTTTGTGCTACCTAAATTCCCGCAAAGTGTCTGAATTTCTTCCTACCCAAATTAACCAAATCTGTTGTGATTTTCTTACGACATCCAGATTTCCCCATACAGCCATGGCTTTCCAGACTCCGCTTACCTGTGGTGGTTTTCTTACGATTGTTAAGGTAGTCTCAGTTTAGCCATACCCTAATATTCCCATACAGTCGTTGTTCTTAAACGCTACCTTAATGTTCCTGAGGGAGAACAGTTTCCCAAGCCTACCCAGGAGCGATGTAAGTCTTTTCGTATAGTATGAGCAAACCTTAGAGATTTTTTGGAACAATAATAATAGATCAACTACTCAAATACCCTACGTCCCACCATGAAGCTCTCATAGAACAAATCCCAATACTAGACATTCAACCTTTTCCAACTTCTTAACACAATTACCACCCTCTCCTTCTCCTCCACGCTACCATATCATTGTCTTAGCAATTTTCTGCTAATCTCTTTACTCCTCTTCCTTGACTATCCTTCTGAATGATATTTGCACAGAATGTCGCTGGTGTCACTCGAGTTTTGTTCGCTCTTAATAAAACCAATTTAATTTAATCTTTGACATAACAAATAACAAATGTTCTACAAATATCATTCACTTTAGAGTTAACCTCGCCTCGCCTTGTGTCGCGTCAGTCACTCAAACTTTTTTTGAGCAAAGGTAAATATTTCTGCTCTAACGTCAGCGGTGTATTAAAATAAGATGTCAGTGCAACAAGATGTTTTGAATGATGCAACAACAACAACAACAACACACATTCATAGCCACATACATGCATGCCCATACAAAACTGCATATACGTACGTACGTACGTCGTATGTTCACATGCAGAAAGAAATTCCAAGAATAAGTTTTGTTTGCATTTTAAATGAAGTCTCCCGTTGAGCGAGCTAGCGAGGATATGCAACCAGTGTGTTGGCATTTGGAGGTGATGAGAGGGGTAGATTTGAAAATTTCAGGGATTTTGGGATGCTGCTTTTGAAGGAGTAGGAGCTACCCAATTGGCCTGAAGAGTTGTGTTTTTCTGATGCTTTCTTAGTTCTCCAGACAAGGTTTGCTTATCCACCCAAATTCATTCAAATACCTTTCTTGCCCTTCCCATGTTCCTTTAAGGGGTCCTCCCTTCTGAGTTATCCAAGTTGTCCTAAGCAATTGCAGGTTTTTAAATCTTCCCAAGTTTAAAAATTTCAGGGTTTTTGGGATGTTGGTTTTGAAAGAGCCCCTGCTTTCGAGATACCCAAGTGGCCTGAGAAGTTGTGTTTTTCTGATGCTTTCTTAGTTCTCCAGAGAAGGTTTGCTTCTTCACACAAATTCATTCAAATATCTTTCTTGCCCTTCCCAAGTTCCTTTAAGGAGTCCTCCTTTCTGAGTTAGCCAAGTTGTCCTAAGTAATTGTGGGTTTCTATATCTTCCCAAGTTTAAAAATTTCAGGGATTTTGGGATGTTGGTTTTGAAGAGCCCCTGCTTTCGAGCTACCCCATTGGCCTGAGGAGTTGTGTTTTTCCGATGCTTTCTTAGTTCTCCAGAGAAGGTTTGGCCCTTCAAGGAGTCCTCCTTCCTGAGTTAGCCAAGTTGTCCTAAGCAATTGTGGGTTTCTAAATCATCCCAAGTTCCTCCAAATGGTTGGTCATGCGCTACCCAAGTTTCTCTAAGTGGTTGTCGGTTTTTGAACTGTCCTCTAGAGCTTCTAAAATCTTCGAAGCTGTGTGATGGCTTAAGAACACAAGCCAATTTCCCCAAATGTGCTTTCCGCACTACCTTAGTTTCTCTAAAATCTCGGGGTTTTCTTTCTGTAGCACAGCTCACCTTAGGGGTTCTTTGAGGATTCTTTGGGTATCATTGGAAAACATCGGTGGAACTGGTAAAATAGGAAAGCGCAAGAAAGGAGAATTCTAGGGAAATTTGGGTAGAGCTTGTGGAATTTAGATACCACATCTCCGCTTCTATAACAGCTTGACAGAATTTGGACATCAATACAGAACCGCCGCTGCTTAGGACAACATTTACAGCGCAAGAAAACGGTGAGTTCTAAGGTTAGCTAGTGCAGCAGAGATGTCCGGGTTCTCGTAAGGTTGTTTGGGATACCCAAGTAGAGTTAGGCAGTTGGGGATTTTCCTGAACGACCCAAGTTCTTCTAAGCCGTTGCCCTTTTCTTGCGCTACCCAACTAGGTATAAGCATTCCACGCTACCCAAGTTCTCTTAAGGGCTGCATCTTTTCCGCGCTACCCAAATGGCTTTAGTCAAGTTCTTCTAAGGATCCCCTGCTATTCATCGCTACCCAAATTGCCTTATGCAGCCTAGATTTTCCCAAGTTCCCAAACGCAGTCATGTTTGCACTACCCAAGTAGAGGTGAGCCTTTTTGGGGTTCTTGCGCTACACAAATTCTTCTAAGGAGTCATGACTTGTCTGCTCTACCCAAGTTTAATAAAAATGTCTAGGTTTTCCTGGGCTTTTTGTGCTACCCAAGTTCTCCTAAGAACGTATTTTTTTCTGCGCTACCCGAGTGGTCTTGGGCATTCTAGATTTTACTGAACTTGGGTTCTTCTAAGGAGCCGTAGTTTTGCAACCCTTCGCAAATTGTATTAAGCAACCTAGGTTTTCCAAATTGCCTTAAGCAGCCTAGTTCCCAAGTTCCCAAGCTCAGTCATGTTTGCGCTACCCAAGTACAGTTGAGCTATCTTGGCTTTCTTGCGCTACACAAGATCTTCTAAGGGTCATGGCTTGTCTGCGCTACACATGTTGAATAAAGCTGTCAAGGTTTACCTGGGCTTTTTGTGCTACCCAAGTTCTCCTAAGGACGCAAGTGGTCTTGAGCAGTCTAGATTTTCCTGAACTTGGGATCTTTTAAGCAGCCGTAGCTTTGCATCCCTTCCCAAATTGCCTGGAGCAGCCTAGGTTTTCCCGCTCTAACCAAGGTTTCCAGAGGTCTCGTGTTTTTTGCGCTACCCAAGTTGATTAAAACAGTCTAGGTTCTCCTGCGCTACCCAAGTTCTCATAAGAAGCCGTTGTCGTTTTTGCGCTACCGAAGTAGAGTTGAGCAATCTTAGTTTTCTTGCGCTACCCTAGCTCTTCTAAGGAGCCATGGCTTGTTTGCGCTACCCAAGTTGAGTAAAGCAGTCTAGGTTTTCGTGGGTTTCCCAAGATCTCCTGAGAAGCCGTATCAATTCCGTGCTACCCAAGTTCTCCTAAGAGCCGTGATTTTGCCTCGCTACCGAAGTTGACTTGAACAGTCCAGTTCTTGTTACTCCACCCAAGTTCCTCTAAGGGGTTTTCTGGGATTCCGAAGCTTTCCTGATACGTTAGGAGCCATGGTTTTGCCGAGCTTCTCATGTTGCCTTGGGACAGTCGTGTTCTTGTTGCTCCATCTAAGTTCCTCTAGGGGTCGGGTTTGCGCTATCCCAGTAGAGCTAAATAATCTAAGTTTTCCTGCATTACCCAAGTCCTTCCAAAGAGCCATGGCTTGTCTGCGTTACCCATATTGCCTTGAACAGCGATGTTGTTTCTGCGCTACCCAAGTTAAGTAAAGTAGTCTAGGTTTTCCTGGTCATCCCCCAAGTTCTCTAAACGGTTTTCTGAGATTCCCAAGCTTTCCTGAGATGTTAGGAGCCGTGGTTTTGCCTAGCTTCCCAAGTTGCCTTGGACAGTCGTGTTCTTGTTGCTCATCCCAGTTCCTCTAGGGTTCGTGTTTGCACAATCCAAGTCAAGCTAAGTAATCTAGGTTTTCCTGCACTAACCAAGTCCTTTCAAGGAGCCCGGGCTTGTCTGCGTTACCCACGTTACCCAAGTAAAGTAAAGTAGTCTAGGTTTTCCCGGACATCCACCCAAGTTCCTCTAAGGGGTTTTCTGGCATTCCCAAGCTTTCCTGATGTGTTAGGAGCCGTGGTTTTGCCGAGCTTCTCAAGCTGCCTTGGGACAGTCGTGTGCTTATTGCTCCATCCAAGTTCCTATAGGGGTCGTGTTTGGGCTAACCAAGTCGAGCTAAGTAATCTATGTTTTCCTGCACTACCCAAGTCCTTCCAGAGGGCCCTGGCTTGTCTGCTTTACCCCTAATGCCTTGAACAGCCGTGTTGTTTCTGTGCTACCCAAGTTAAGTAAAGTAGTCTATGTTTACCTGGGCTTCCCAAGATCTTCTGAGAAGCCGTGTCTTTTCCGCGCTAACCACGTTGCCTTAAATACGTGTAGTTTTTATACGCTACCCAAGTTTTTCTAAGGCGTCGTGGTTTTATTCGCCCTACCCAACTTGACTTAAGCAATATAGCGTTTCTGCACTTCCAATTCCTTTGAAGGAGCCGTGGCGTTTCTGCGCTACCCAAGTTTTTTTCTAGGGCGCCATGTTTTTTGGGCTATCCAAGTTAAGTGAAGCACTCGAGCAAAGTACTAAATGTGTGCCTCTATACAGCCAGTGTTTTCAGCGCTACTTAAGTTTCCTCCTCTTCCTGGTTCTTTGGATCTATCCCTGGGCTACTCGGTGTTGGTTTAAGATTTCTGGCTACCCAAATTTTCCTAGGAATCGCGGTTCTTCACGCAAAGTTTCAAAGCTACCAAAATTTTCTTCGATGTCCTAGGTCTTCGAAACGAGTTTTGGATCTCTTTGACCTCCCAAGTTCAACTAATGAGCCAAGGTTCTCCAATGCAGGCCGAATTTCTTTAAGCAGTCCTGATTCTTCGACTCTACTTAACATTCTAAAAGTGATTGGTTTAACAGTAGCATTTCTAAGGTTCCTTTTAGGAAACGAGCCCACCCACATCCAAGTTTCCCCATTGAGCGGTGCATATTTAACCCTTCCAAGTCCTTCTAAGGAACGATGGCGTTTCTTGCCCACCCAATTTTTTTTCCATTCCGTCGTGTTTTTTTCTTCGCTACCCAATTTAAGTAATGGACTCGGGCAGAGCACTCGATGCATCCCTCTATACAGCCTGTGTTTTCAGCGCTACTTAAGTTTCCTCCTGCTCCTTGTTCTTTGGATCTATCCCTGGGCTACTCGCGCTTCTGGTGTTGGTTTGAGATTTCTGGCTACCCAAGTTTTCCTAGGAATCGCGGTTCTTCACGCAAAGTTTCAAAGCTACCAAATTTTTCTTACGATGTCCTGGGTCTTCTAAACGAGGTTTGGATCTCTTTGACCTCTCAAGTTCATTTAATGATCCAAGGTTCTAGTAAAGTCCTCTAAATTCCAATTTGTCTCGGTTTCCTGAGATCACTGCTTCCTGCTAAGTTTCCCAAAACTCATAGATCTACCACCTGCCTCCTTGAAGGTTATGTAAATTTCATCTAAACAATCCGCATGCACATTCAGAGCCTTAGCATAACTTGAATCCTTAGAAGTGCACAACAACTGTGGAAAAGTTTGCCAAAGCAAAAGTATGTGCATATTTTATTCTCTGTTTCAAACCTCCGCAACAGAAGCAGCAGCAGCAAAAAATAGACGACATCTCTCGTGGCAGTTCCAGCACCACATCTTCTTCTTCGTTGTGTTCTGTTGCTAAACTTAAGGATCAGGTACGGGCAAAATAAGTAAATAAATAAATAGACAAGTGTTGTGTGTGGAGTACTTGTGCTGCTCTCTCACTCTCTCTCGCTCGCTCTATGGCCCTCTAGTCTTCTATATTTACATTTCTGATTACATTAGAATCCTGTCCTACATTCCGCCAGGTGGTATATTCCAAACAACAACCCAGGCAGTGACTGGCAAGAGCAAAGTCAAGCATGAAATATGGGCAAAGGATATGAACATTAAAGATTGATAGACAAAGTTGCAGTGTTCCAAGTAGTGGTGCTCTGTTGTTGTTGTTGTGGAATGAGGATTTGTGGTCCTCAAGTGTTATTGAGTTCAATAAGTTGCATAGCTGTAGTGGAAAAAGGAGACCAAGAAGAATGGAAGTTAAAAGGAATCAAGGTAATCGTATTGGAATTTTTCAATTCTTTTGAAGGTATTTTAGTCTCTCTTTCGATGTTTTTCTCTTCTTTTTTTTTGAGGACTCTTTGATGTTGTATGGAGTGGCTGACATGCTGAGCGATTGAGGATAACAGGTATTGTGAATATGCCATGTTATTATCTCAAAGCGGTCAGAAGGGGTGTAATTTTAAAAAGAGATAGAGGCTAAAGAGTTCCGGAGGTGAGACAACGCCTTTTCTTACGTTTCGAGGACTGAATTCAGTGTTCCACGGAAGACTGGCACCCAAACGTATAATTTTTAAGGAATCGTTTCGAGGACTTGATTGAGCAGGAAAATAAGAGCTGTATAGGCAGGTTTTCAAAGATTTTTTCGAAACCAACAAAGCTTTTGAGGTGGATAAAATTCTGGAGGACTTGTGGAGTTACAAACATAAATTTTTTGTAGAGGTCTAACGGAGCTATGAGCGAGAATTTTTGTAGAGCTCCAGTTTCGTTAGACTTGAATTTTTTAAAGAATTTTTGTCGAGCACTTGTAGATCTATGAATGTGGATTTTTTAAAGATTTCTTTTCGAGGATGAATCCAGCCATGAACTTGATTATTTTTTAAAAATGTTGTCGAGCGCATTTTTTAAAAATTTTTTAGAGGTCCAACGAAGTTATGAACGTGATTTTTTTTAAAGAATTTTTGTCGGGCACTTGCGGACTATGAATTTGGATTTTTTTAAAGAATCTTTGTATTGGTCCAACGAAGCTATGAACGTGGATTTTTTTAAAGAAATTTTGTAGAGGACCATCGAAGCTATAAACGTGGATTTTTTAAAGAAATTTTGTAGAGGACCATCGAAGCTATAAACGTGGATTTTTTAAAGAATTTTTATTGAGATCTTGTAGAACTACGAACGTGGATTTTTTTAAAGAATTTTTATTGAGAACTTGTAGAGCTAGGAACGTGGATTTTTTTAAAGAATTTTTGTAGAGCTATGTCCGTGGTTTTTTTAAAGAATTTTTGTAGAGCTATGACCGTGGATTTTTTAAAGAATTTTTGTAGAGTTATGACCGTGGATTTTTTAAAGAATTTTTGTAGAGAACTTGTAGAGCTACGAACGTGGATTTAAAGAATTTTTAAAGAATTTTTGTAGAGCTATGACCGTGGATTTTTTAAAGAATTTTTGTAGAGCTATGACCGTGGATTTTTTAAAGAATTTTTGTAGAGTTATGACCGTGGATTTTTTAAAGAATTTTTGTAGAGAACTTGTAGAGCCACGAACGTGGATTTTTTAAAGAATTTTTGTAGAGCACTTGTAGATCTATGAATGTGGATTTTTTAAAGAATTTTTGTAGAGCACTTGTAGATCTATGAATGTGGATTTTTTAAAGAATTTTTGTAGAATTATGACCGTGGATTTTTTAAAGAATTTTTGTAGAGAACTTGTAGAGCCACGAACGTGGATTTTTTAAAGAATTTTTGTAGAGCACTTGTAGATCTATGAATGTGGATTTTTTAAAGAATTTTTGTAGAGGCCCATCAAAGCTATAAACGTGGATTTTTTAAAGAATTTTTGTAGAGGCCCATCAAAGCTATAAACGTGGATTTTTTAAAGAATTTTTGTAGAGGCCCATCAAAGCTATAAACGTGGATTTTTTAAAGAATTTTTGTAGAGGCCCATCAAAGCTATAAACGTGGATTTTTTAAAGAATTTTTGTAGAGGCCAATCAAAGCTATAAACGTGGATTTTTTAAAGAATTTTTGTAGAGGCCCATCAAAGCTATAAACGTGGATTTTTTAAAGAATTTTTGTAGAGGCCCATCAAAGCTATAAACGTGGATTTTTTAAAGAATTTTTGTAGAGGCCCATCAAAGCTATAAACGTGGATTTTTTAAAGAATTTTTGTAGAGGCCCATCAAAGCTATAAACGTGGATTTTTTAAAGAATTTTTGTAGAGGCCCATCAAAGCTATAAACGTGGATTTTTTAAAGAATTTTTGTAGAGGCCCATCAAAGCTATAAACGTGGATTTTTTAAAGAATTTTTGTAGAGGCCCATCAAAGCTATAAACGTGGATTTTTTAAAGAATTTTTGTAGAGGCCCATCAAAGCTATAAACGTGGATTTTTTAAAGAATTTTTGTAGAGGCCCATCAAAGCTATAAACGTGGATTTTTTAAAGAATTTTTGTAGAGGCCCATCAAAGCTATAAACGTGGATTTTTTAAAGAATTTTTGTAGAGGCCCATCAAAGCTATAAACGTGGATTTTTTAAAGAATTTTTGTAGAGGCCCATCAAAGCTATAAACGTGGATTTTTTAAAGAATTTTGTAGAGGCCCATCAAAGCTATAAACGTGGATTTTTTAAAGAATTTTTGTAGAGGCCCATCAAAGCTATAAACGTGGATTTTTTAAAGAATTTTTGTAGAGGCCCATCAAAGCTATAAACGTGGATTTTTTAAAGAATTTTTGTAGAGGCCCATCAAAGCTATAAACGTGGATTTTTTAAAGAATTTTTGTAGAGGCCCATCAAAGCTATAAACGTGGATTTTTGAAAGAATTTTTGTAGAGGTACTACGAAGCTATGAACGTGGATTTTTTAAAGAATTTTGTTTAGAGGTCCAACCAAGCTATGAACGTGGATTTTTTTAAGATTTCTTTTCGAGGATTAACCTAGCCATGAACGTGAACTTTTTTAAGTTTTTTTTGCCGAGCACTTGTAGAGCTATGGACGTGTATTTTTTAATGCATTTTTGGAGAGCACTTGTAGAGCTATGAAAGTGGATTTTTTAAAGAATTTTTGGAGAGCACTTGTAGAGCTATGAACGTGGATTTTCTAAAGAATTTTTGTAGAAAACGTGGATTTTTAAAGAATTTTTGTAGAAAACGTGGATTTTTAAAGAGTTTTTGTAGAAAACGTGGATTTTTAAAGAATTTTTGTAGAGGCCCATCAAAGCTATAAACGTGGATTTTTTAAAGAATTTTTGTAGAAAACGTGGAAAGAATTTTTGTAGAAAACGTGGATTTTTAAAGAATTTTTGTAGAAAACGTGAATTTTTAAAGAATTTTTGTAGAAAACGTGGATTTTTAAAGAATTTTTGTAAAAAACGTGGATTTTTAAAGAATTTTTGTAGAAAACGTGGATTTTTAAAGAATTTTTGTAGAAAACGTGGATTTTTAAAGAATTTTTGTAGAAAACGTGGATTTTTAAAGAATTTTTGTAGAAAACGTGGATTTTTAAAGAATTTTTGTAGAGGCCCATCAAAGCTATAAACGTGGATTTTTTAAGGAATTTTTGTAGAAAACGTGGATTTTTAAAGAATTTTTGTAGAAAACGTGGATTTTTAAAGAGTTTTTGTAGAAAACGTGGATTTTTAAAGAATTTTTGTAGAGGCCCATCAAAGCTATAAACGTGGATTTTTTAAAGAATTGTTGTAGAAAACGTGAATTTTTGAAGAATTTTTGTAGAGGCACATCAAAGCTATAAACGTGGATTTTTTAAAGAATTTTTGTAGAAAACGTGGATTTTTAAAGAATTTTTGTAGAGGCCCATCAAAGCTATAAACGTGGATTTTTTAAAGAATTTTTGTAGAGGCCCATCAAAGCTATAAACGTGGATTTTTTAAAGAATTTTTGTAGAAAACGTGGATTTTTAAAAATTTTTGTAGAAAACGTGGATTTTTAAAGAATTTTTGTAGAAAACGTGGATTTTTAAAGAATTTTTGTAGAAAACGTGGATTTTTAAAGAATTTTTGTAGAAAACGTGGATTTTTAAAGAATTTTTGTAGAAAACGTGGATTTTTAAAGAATTTTTGTAGAAAACGTGGATTTTTAAAGAATTTTTGTAGAAAACGTGGATTTTTAAAGAATTTTTGTATAGCTCTAACGAAGCTATGAACGTAGATTTTTAAAAGAATTTTTGTAGAGGTTCAAAGAAACTGTGAACGTGGATTTTTTCAAGAATTTATGTAGAGGTCCAACGAAGCTATAAAATAGATTTCTTCAAGAATTTTTTTGGAGGTCCAACGAAGCTATAAATGTGGATTATTTAAAGAAATTTAATAGAGGTCTAACGAAGCTACGGACGTGGTTTTTTTAAAGAAATTTTGTAGAGGTCCATCGAAGCTATAAACGTGGATTTTTTAAAGAGTTTTTGCCGATCACTTGGGGAGCTATGAAAGTGGATTTTTTAAAGAATTTTTGTAGAGCTTTGACGAAGCTATGGACGTGGTGTTTCTAAAGAATTTTTGCCGATGACTTGGGAGCTATAAACGTGGATTTTTTAAAGAATTTTTGGCGAGCACTTGTAGAGCTATGAACGTGATTTTTTTAAAAATTTTTGGTTGAGGATTAACGCGGATTTTTTTAAGATTTTTTGTAGAGGGATAACGCGGATTTTTAAAGAATTTTTGTAGAGGATTAACGCGGATTATTAAAGATTTTTTTGTAGAGGACCTGCGAAGCTATGAACGTGGATTTTTAAAAAATTCTTTTCGAGTATGAATCCAGCCTTGAACGTGGATTTAAAAAAAAATATAAAGGACTGACAGAGATTTTTGTCGAGCACTTATGGAACTAAGAACGTGGATTTTTTAAGAATTTTTGTAGAGCTCTAACGAAGCTATTTACGTGGATTTTTTAAAGAATTTTTGTAGAGGGCCATCGAAGCTATAAGCGTGGATTTTTTAAGGAATTTTTATAGAGGACTAACGAAGCTATGAACGAGACAAACTGTTGATTTCCAAATTTTCAAAATCCTTTAATTTCAAAACGGAGGATTTTTTCCTACATAATGCACCAACAACCAACAGGTAGCTGTATGTACCCACGTATGTGTGGATATTGACCTCAATATTCTGACCATTTACAAACATGATTAAAAATTAAACGTTTCCTTTGTTTCGACTGTAGCATGGCATGTCCTTTACAATAGCAAAACAGAAAAGAACAAAAAAAGGCAAAGGCCAAGCAGAAATTATTCGGTTTCTCCTCTCACGTTTATTTATTTTTTTCTTTTTGTTTTTTTTTTTTCCTATTTATGTATGCACAAGCTGTAAAGTCGCCATTGTTTCTGTGGCAGCCACGGCAACAGCAACAGAAAAAAACCCAGAATGCCTTCAGTCCTGTTCCAAGCAAATGTTGACTTTTTCCATTTCCATGTGTGTGTGAGTGTGTGTATTTTAGTCATATTATTTTTGCGGATTTTTTGGTCTTGGTTTTTTTCCTTTGGTTTCTTGCTTTTTGCCTTTTCCATCTCCATAGGGCTTGAGCTTGTTGTGTTCTTTTACGAGCATGTTTCCCCCCATTTCTTTCCCCTCTGCAATTTGTAGAAGAGTTTTTCTCCGTGTGTGTGTGTGTATTTTTTAATATCCTCATATGGCGAAGTGTGTGTGTGTGTGTGTTCTTATGTGGATATGAGTGTTTATAGTTTCTTTCAATTGAAATTTAAATTAAAAACAAAATAGGCAACAACTGCAACTTTGTAGGCGAAAAAAAAATACAGTTATCAACTTTCCTCACACACACACACACATGAATGCATCTACACATATGTGCCTACATGCATGTCTTCACACACACACACATAGACTCCCCATCATTTGCAATGTCGGTAAACAGAAAATTAGGAGTATGCCAGTGTCATTGCCCCAAAGCCTAGTGCAGCTGCTGCACAATGCAATGCACCTCCGTCTACATCCCTCTCTCCCCGTCTCTCTCTCTCTTCCTCTGTCCTTATACAAAATATTAAAAGCTTTCACTTTAGATTAAGTTTTTTTTTTCACTCTTTCGAATTTTTAGACGAAGTTTCATTTCAATTTTATTTCTAAACTCATTTCGTAATGAAGGAAGGTTTATGAATAGGATTCCCCCGCCCCACCCTCACCCATGTCCCCGATTTTTTGTTTTGAAACTAAAAGCAAAATTATGAGGTCATAATCATTATTATGTTGAAGATTATGAAGATGAGTAGAATAGTTATTATCATCAGAGAGGGGGTTGGGAGATGGGGAGGGGACGGCATTGCCATTTTATTGCTTTGATGAAACTAAACAGTTAAAGTGTCGGTTTTTTTTTCTTCTTATTTGGAGAACTGCAATAAAAGTCCTTAATGGCTTCGGTTTATGAACTGGGAATGTCTGGTCGAGAAAGAGAATTTTATTAAATGGAAATTTATAAAAAATACAAAATTGGGAGGAATGAGTTTTTTAGGGATTTTTTGCAAGGACCTTTAGGGATATTAACGTGGATTTTTTCACATATTTTTTTCTAGAACCACCAAGGATTTTAAAATGGGTTTAATAAGTAATTTTTTGCAAGGACCTCCAAAGGTATTAACGTGAGGTTTTTAAAGAATTTTTACAAGGAACTTCAAGGGTATTAAAGTGGGCTTTTTAAAGAATTTTTGAACGCTGGAGCCAATGCTATTAATTTGGATTTCTCAAAGGGATCATAATGCTAAGAAAGTGGATTTTTTAAAGGGAATTTTTCAACGACCACCAGGTCTATTACCGTGGATTTTTTAAGAATTTTTGAGTAGGACCCTTGAAGCAATAAACCTGGACTCTTTAAAGAATTTTTGTAGAGCACTTATGGAGCTATGAATGTGGATTTTTTTTAAGAATTTTGTAGAGGATGTTATGGACGAAGTTTTTTTAAAGAATTTTTTTTTCAGCTCTTGTGGAGCTATGAATGTGGATTTGTTAAAGAATTTTTGTAGAGGTCCAACGAAGCTATAAACGTGGATTTTTTAAAGAATTTTTGTAGAGGTCCAACGAAGCTATAAACGTGGATTTTTTAAAGAATTTTTGTAGAGGTCCAACGAAGCTATTAACGTGGATTTTTTAAAGAATTTTTGTAGAGGTCCACGAAGCTATTAACGTGGATTTTTTTAAAGAATTTTTGTAGTATTAATGAGGATTTTGTGAGGTCCAACGAAGCTATTAACGTGGATTTTTTAAAGAGTTTTTTTTAAGATATTTGAGTACGACCTTCGAAGCTACGAACGTGGATTTTTTAAAGAATTTTTGTAGAGGTTCAACGAAGCTATGAACGTGGATTTGTGAAAGAATTTTTGTAGAGGTCCAAAGAAGCTATGAACGTGGATTTGTGAAAGAATTTTTGTAGAGGTACTACGAAGCTATGAATGTGGATTTTTTAAAGAATTTTTGTAGAGCTTCAACGAAGCTATAGACGTGGATTTTTTAAGAACTTTTGTAGAGATCCAACGAAGCTATGAACGTGGATTTTTTAAAGAATTTTTGTAGAGGTCCAACGAAGCTATGAACGTGGATTTTTTAAAGAATTTTTGTAGAGGTCCAACGAAGCTATGAACGTGGATTTTTTAAAGAATTTTTGTGAAGACCTGAAAACGTGGATTTTTTAAATATTTTTTTGTGGAGACCTAAAAACGTGGTTTTTTTAAAGATTTTTCTGTGGAGACCTAAAAACGTGGATTTTTTAAAGATTTTTTGTGGAGACCTAAAAACGTGGATTTTTTAAAGATTTTTGTGAAGACCTAAAAACGTGGATTTTTTAAAGATTTTTTGTAGAGACCTAAAAACGTGGATTTTTTAAATATTTTTTGTGGAGATCAATGAACTTAAATTTTTTTAAGATTTTACATAAAAAAATGGATGTTTTAAATTTTTTTTTTGAAAACTAAAGAACTTTGATTTTTTAAAGATTTGTGGGAGACCTACAAAATTGGATTTTTTAATTTTTTTTTTTTTTTTTTTTGGATTTGGATTAACTTGGATAACTTGGATAACTAACTAAGACTATTAATTTGGATTTTTCAAAAGAATTTTTACAATGACCTCCAATGATATTAACAGGGGCTTTTTAAAGAATTTTTTTATAAGGACGATTAAGACTATCAACATGAAATTTTTAAGGATTTTTTACAAGGACGATTAAGACTATCACCATAGATTTTTTTAAAGATTTTCTACAAGGACGAATTTGGCTTTTTAAAGGAATTTTGAATTTTTTAAAGAATATTCTATTAGGACCACCATAGCTGTGATCATGGATTTCTTAAAAAAATTCTTACAAGGACCTCCTTACAGGGACCACCAATACTATTTACTTGGATTTTTTAAAGGATTGTTAACAAGTATCGCCAAGGCTTTGAACCTGGATTTTTTATAAGGACCTCCAAGACCAACAGAACCACACTTTGGATTTCTTAAAAAAAAATTGCAAAGACCTTCATAGCTATTATTAAGGATTTTTTAAGGATTTTTTTACAAGGACCAACATGGATTTTTTAAAGAATGTCTTATACGGACCTCTAAGGCTTTTAACTTGGATTTTTTTAAAGAATTTTTACGAAGACCTGCAAGAGTATTAACGTGTTTTTTTTTTAAGAATTATTTACAAGGACATCCAAAGCTATTATTGAGAATTTTTTAAAAAACCTTTACAAGGTCTTCCAAGGCTATAGATTTTGTAAGGATTTTTTTCCTAGAAAATTATCATAGATTTTTTAGTAATTGTTTGCAAGAACTAAGATGGCTTTTAACTAGGCTTTTCTAAAGAATTTTTACCAGGGACCACCAATAGATTTTTTAAGAAAAAATTTCCTAGGACCCTTAAGGCTATTAATGGGGATTTTTTTGGAGGAATATTTTCAAGGACAACCAAGGCTATTATCACGGATTTTTTAGTAATTTTTTGCAAGGAATAAGATGGCTTTTAACTAGGATTTTCTAAAGAAATTTTGCAGGGATCAACAAGGCTAATTTTTGGAATTTTTTAAAAACAAATTACAAGGACCACCAAGGCTATTAACTTGGATTATCAATGGACTTTCTACCAGAAATATCAGAACCTAACCTTGACTTAAAAAAAATACAAGGACCTCCAAGGCTATTAACATAGATTTTTTAAGATTTTTTTCCTATGACCCTTAAGGCTATTAATGAAGATTTTTTAACGGAATATTTTCAAGGACAGCCAAGGCTATTATCACGGATTTTGTAGTTATTTTTTGCAAGGAATAAGATGGCTTTTAACTAGGATTTCCTAAAGAATTTTTGCCAGGGATCACCAATGCTATTGATTTGGGTTTTTTTTTTAAAAATTTACAGGGACCAAAGACCAAGGCCATAAACATGGAGTTTTTAAAGGGTTTTTTCTGTGTCTCTTAAAGCGGATTATTTAAGGCTATTAATGGGGATTTTTTTGGAGGAATATTTTCAAGGACAACCAAGGCTATTAACATGGATTTTTTAGTAATTTTTTGGAAGGACTAACATGGCTTTTAACTAGGATTTCCTAAAGAATTTTTGCCAGTGACCACCAATGCTATTGATATGGGATTTTTTTAAAAAAAATTACAGGGACCACCAAGGCCATAAACATGGAGTTTTTAGAGGATTTTTTTCAAAGCGGATTTAAGCGGATTATTTAAGGATTTTTTACAAGGACTAAAAGAACCAAAACTTGGGTTTGTTTAAGAATTTTTAACAAGGATCACAAAGGATCCCTGTAGGCTATTAAGGACGATTTTTTAAAGGATTTTTTTCTAGGACCCCCAAGGCTGTTGGTGAGGATTTTTTGACGGAATCTTTTCAAGGACAACCAAGGCTTTTAATTTGGATTTTTAGAAATTATTTGCAAGAACCACCAGAGCTTTCAACTTGGATTTTAATGAATTTATTAGAAGGACCACAAAGGCTATAAATATGGATTTTTGAAGGATTTTTTACAAGGACCACCAAGGCTTTTAATTTGGATTTTGTAAAGATTTTTTTTAAGAATTTTTACAAAGACCCCAAGGCTATTGACGTGGATTTTTTAAGAATTTTTTTTCCTAAGATTTATTGCTAATTTTTTGCAAGGACCACCAAAGCTTTTTATTTTTTATTTTTTTTTAAGAATTTTTTACAAGGACCTCAGAGTCTATTTACCTGGATTTTTTAAAAAAGGACCTCTAGGCTGTTGATCTGTCTAGGGATTTTTTAAGCATTTTTTTCAAGGACCCATTGAGCTATTAACTGGAATTTTGTTGCGAGGACCTATGGGACAACACATATCCTTTTTGGAAGGATTTAAATTTTTTCTCCAAATTTTTCTTTTCCCTCCTGTAACCTTAAAGCAGTTGATTGTTGTACTTGTCAGGGCACCTGTGTGTGAGTGTCCCCAGGAAGTGTTTTTTTTTTGGTTCTGTTGTTGTGATTGAATCCTCCATTGTTGTCCTGATTGAATCTTTGTTGTGGCCTTCTCGGTTTTAGTTCTGGTCCTCGGTACAATTTGATTGCTTTTGTGGCCAAGCCGATGTTTACAATGTAATCGATTGTTGTTGTTGTTGTTTGGCTTGGTTTTGTTGTTTTTCCCTGGCTGTTGTTTTTTCTTCGCAAGAAGTCTGTGGCCGGTTTTTTTGAACAAAAGCCAAGTTAACCGATGTTAGCCATTGTGTTGGCAATGTTTTGTTGTTTTTGGTTATTTCCCCATTGCCATTGTTGTTGTTCAAATGCAACAACTTTAGCTAACCTTGGTTTTTGTTTTCGAATGAATGGAGTTGAATACCTAAGCCAATCTGTATTCAATACATCGGGGAGTTGCAATACCCAGGAAAATCTATTCTAAAATAGCTTGGCCCCTCTCCTCTCTTCCTAGATGGGTTGCCTTATCCTTTCCCCTATGCAAATCACATCCTGTGCCATAAATTAGCCACCGCCATTAATAAATGTCCTATTTTAAGGGATGCCACCCAGAGACGAGCAAACCAGATTTGATAAATCGTTAGTTTGACCTTGAGATTGATTCAAATGATTAGGTTCTCTGTGTGTGTGTGCGTTCTGCCATCAAGGTCTGATAATGACAAAGGATAACAGCTAAGGTTATCCTTTTTATGTCTTAGTCGTTTGCTAAGAGTCATAGATGTCACAATATATCGCCTGTCTAGACAGGATTGTAATAAAATTGGCATGGCATGGCCAAAAATTAGCCATAAATATAATAAGGATAAGATGTCCTTTTTGGCCCAATTAAGTGGTGACATCATTGCTGTTTGTGGCAATCAAATTAGGCAGGAATTGGGGGAATGGGGTAGGAACGAGTTAATATCTCAAGAGGAAGGAAAACAAGGGGGGCTTATTTTGATATAAGAAGAATTGGAATTAAGGCATGAGATAGGAAGGTATTAATATCTCAAGAGGTAGGTAAACAAGTGGGGGTGGGGGCTAATTTTCATATTTTTTTCATAATTTTCACTCGAGCTTCCAAACGAATTGAAGTAGATTGATAAAATTTTGCTCAAATGTATGTTATGTCTGCAGGACTTTTGGTATTGAAAATAGGCCATGTAGGTCCACGTTTTGGTATAGCCACCATATAAGTGTACCTCCCGATATTCGGTATTTTGATGATTTCAGCGACATTATTCACCGGAACTGTTTCAAATTTTGTATTTGAAGTTCGTAATGGATACTACAGCCTAAGACAGAAAATTGTTTGTTCAGCTCCACATCTTCGTATAGCCCCCATACAGCGGTACCTCCCGATATTCGTTATTTTGATGATTTTAGCGAATTTATTCACCGGAATTGTTTCAAATTTGGTATTTAAAGTTCGTAAGGGATACTACAGCCTAAGACGGAAAATGGACAATGTAGGTTTCCGTCTTCGTATAGCCCCCATATAACGATACCTCCCGATATTCGCTATTTTGATGATTTTAGCGTATTTCTTCACCGGAATTGTTTCAAATTTGAAGTTTGCAGTGGATACTACAGCCTGAGACAGAAAATTGTCTGTGCAGCTCTACGTCTTCGTAGAGCCCCCATATATCGGTACCACCCGATATTCGGTATTTTGATAATTTTAGCGAAATTATTCACCGGAATTGTTTCAAATTTGGTATTTGAAATTCGAAATGGATACTACAGCCTATGACAGAAAATTGTCTGTGCAGGTCCACGTTTTATAACTCCCATGGTACCTCCATATTTTTTTTTTTTTTTTTTTTTTTGAAAATTACCAATTTTTTTCCAAATAGGGTATTCAAAGTTCGGCCGGGCCGAACATACAGCTTTTTTACTAGTTTTGGTATTTTTTTTTTTTGTAAAATTTGGAATTCCGTTTGATTAGCTTTCTTCTCCTTTTTTTTCTCTTTCCCATATCTCTTATTCATTCCCACACCCCTCCTCTCCCCCCCCCCTTTACACAGAGAAATATCCCAATTTGGCTGCATCTTCTAGGAGCAGGATTTTACAAAATTAATGTGGCCTTTTTTCTCCTTAAAGGCTCTAAAAATATTCCATGCTGACCTTTCTGCTAATCCTTGGCTGGACATTCATCACTACTTTGCCAGAAAAAAAGATAAGAAAAAAACGATGAGAATGGAAAGAAAATGAACGAAACTTAAAATAAAACATCCTACAATGGCTTCTCATTTATTCACTTGTTTAAAAATTAACACTGCTTCGGATTGAGATTGAGTTTTGGCCGGTCCGTCCAATGTCCGTCCAACCTTCCATCAATGTCCGTTAGAATATCCATAAAATTTGTATGACCATGGCCATCGATAACTTCCGTGTGAATCCTTAGAGGGAGAGGAGAAGCAAAAGAAAAGGGGATGAACTGTGGAACAAAACTAGGAAATCTTGCTTCCGTTTGAAGCAGTACTAAATGCCAAAGGAGAGAGAAAGGGGGGTCAAGTTTTGTACCTTTTTGTAACTCTCTTTTGTTGTTAACTGGCCAAGAGAAATAGTATTTCATGGCTTCCTCAATCTTCTCTGGACCATAAATATTGCTGGCATACACGAAGGTATTTTTCAATTTCAACATAAACATGCATCAGCTAAGCTAGTTGGGTGGTCGGTCAGCCACTTCGGCAGCTGCATATTTGCTATACTATTCTCTTCATAGGACCTAGAAAAAAATTGAAAAAAGTTCAAGTGAAGTGGGCCAGGATAACTTAAGAAAAAACCCGAAGTTTTGGGCCTAGAAATAACCTTTCCAAAAACCAAATTTATTGACTAAAAATTCTTTTAAAATCCATCCATGGTGGTTTTTGTAAAAAAAAAATCTTTCAAAAATCCAAGTTATCCAATCCAAGAAAACACACGATAATAGCCTTGGTAAAAAATTCTTTAAAAATCCACATAAATAACCCTAAAAAAATCTCTAAAAATCCAAGTAAATATTTTCGGAGGTTCTTGCTAGCATAAAAATTCTTCATTTTTTTAATTAATAATCTTCGAGATCCTTGTAAAAATTCTTCAAAAAATCCACGTTATGAGGTCTAGAAAAATTCTTCAGAAAATTCCCGATATGGGGTCTAGAAAAATGCATAAAAAAAAATCTAGATTTATAACCCTGGTGATCCATGTAAAACAATTTTCAGGAAATCCATATTGATAGCCCTGATGGCCCTTGTAACAAATTCTTTTCAAAATTCTCAATCATAGACTTAGAGGGCCGTCTAAAAATATCTTTAAGAATTCCATGTTAATAGCCCTGATGGGCTTTGTAAAAAAAATAAAAAAAATTCTCATTCATAGTCTTAGAGGTCCTTGTAAAAATATCTTTAAGACATCCAAGTTAATAACCGTAGCGGTCCTTCCAAAAAATTCTTAAAAAAATGCTCATTAATAGTCTTAGATGTCCTTGTAAAAATTCTTTAAAAATTCACGGTTATGAGGCTTAGAAAAATTCTTCAAAAATCCACGTTTATAGCCTTGGTGATCCATGTAAAAATATCTTCAAGAAATCCATGTTGATAGCCCTGATGGTCCTTGTAACAAATTCTTTTCAAAATTCTCATTCATAGCTTTAGAGGTCCTTGTAAAAAATTCTTCAAAAAATTCTTTTTCATAGTCTTTGAGGTCCTTGTAAAAATATATTTAAGCAATCCATGTTAATAACCGTAGAGGTCCTTCCAAACAATTCTTAAAAAATGCTCAATAATATTCTTAGATGTCCTTGTAAAAATTCTTTAAAAATTCACGGTTATGAGGCTTAGAAAAATTCTTCAAAAATCCACGTTTATAGCCTTGGTGATCCATGTAAAAATATCTTCAAGAAATCCATGTTGATAGCCCTGATAGTCCTTATAACAAATTCTTTTCAAAATTCTCATTCATAGCTTTAGAGGTCCTTGTAAAAAATTCTTCAAAAAATTCTTTTTCATAGTCTTTGAGGTCCTTGTAAAAATATATTTAAGCAATCCATGTTAATAACCGTAGAGGTCCTTCCAAACAATTCTTAAAAAATGCTCATTAATAGTCTTAGAGTTCCTTGTAAAAATTCTTTAGAAATCTCCGTTATGAGGCTTAGAAAAACTGTTTAAAAAATCCACGTTTATAGCCCTGGTAGTCCTTGTAAAAATTCTTGAAAAAATCCTCGTTTATAGCCCTGGTGGTCCTTGAAAAAAATCTTTAAAAAATCCACGTTTATAGCCCTGGTAGTCCTTGTAAAAATTCTTTAAAAAATCCACGTGTAAAGCCTTGGTGGTCCTTGTAAAAATTCTTGAGAAAAAAATCCATGTTATGGGGCTGAGAAAAATTCTTGAAAACATTCACGCTTATAGCCCTGGTGGTCCTTAAAAAAAAAAACTTTAAGAAATCCAGGTTAATAACTTTAACATATTCTCATTAATAGTCTTACAGGTCCTTGTAAAAATTCATTAAAAAATCAACGTTATGGGGCCTAAAAAAATTCTTTATAAAATTCACGTTTATAGCCCTGGTGAGGCTTAGAAAAATTCTTCAAAAATCCACGTTTATAGCCTTGGTGATCCATGTAAAAATATCTTCAAGAAATCCATGTTGATAGCCCTGATGGTCCTTGTAACAAATTCTTTTCAAAATTCTCATTCATAGCTTTAGAGGTCCTTGTAAAAAATTCTTCAAAAAATTATTTTTCATAGTCTTTGAGGTCCTTGTAAAAATATATTTAAGCAATCCATGTTAATAACCGTAGAGGTCCTTCCAAACAATTCTTAGAAAATGCTCAATAATAGTCTTAGATGTCCTTGTAAAAATTCTTTAAAATTTCACGGTTATGAGGCTTAGAAAAATTCTTCAAAAATCCACGTTTATAGCCTTGGTGATCCATGTAAAAATATCTTCAAGAAATCCATGTTGATAGCCCTGATGGTCCTTGTAACAAATTCTTTTCAAAATTCTCATTCATAGCTTTAGAGGTCCTTGTAAAAAATTCTTCAAAAAATTCTTTTTCATAGTCTTTGAGGTCCTTGTAAAAATATATTTAAGCAATCCATGTTAATAACCGTAGAGGTCCTTCCAAACAATTCTTAAAAATTGCTCATTAATAGTCTTAGAGTTCCTTGTAAAAATTCTTTAGAAATCTCCGTTATGAGGCTTAGAAAAACTGTTTAAAAAATCCACGTTTATAGCCCTGGTAGTCCTTGTAAAAAATCTTTAAAAAATCCACGTTTATAGCCCTGGTAGTCCTTGTAAAAAATCTTTAAAAAAATCCACGTTTATATCCCAGGTAGTCCTTGTAAAAAATCATTTAAAAAATCCACGTTTATAGCCCAGGTAGTCCTTGTAAAAAATCTTTTAAAAAATCCACGTTTATAGCCCAGGTAGTCCTTGTAAAAATTCTTGAAAAAAAAACTCGTTTATATCCCTGTACGTCCTTGTAAAAATTCTTGAAAAAATCCTCGTTTATAGCCCTGGTGGTCCTTGAAAAAAATCTTTAAAAAATCCACGTTTATAGCCCTGGTAGTCCTTGTAAAAATTCTTTAAAAAATCCACGTGTAAAGCCTTGGTGGTCCTTGTAAAAATTCTTGAGAAAAAAATCCATGTTATGGGGCTGAGAAAAATTCTTGAAAACATTCACGCTTATAGCCCTGGTGGTCCTTAAAAAAAAAACTTTAAGAAATCCAGGTTAATAACTTTAACATATTCTCATTAATAGTCTTACAGGTCCTTGTAAAAATTCATTAAAAAATCAACGTTATGGGGCCTAAAAAAATACTTTATAAAATTCACGTTTATAGCCCTGGTGAGGCTTAGAAAAATTCTTCAAAAATCCACGTTTATAGCCTTGGTGATCCATGTAAAAATATCTTCAAGAAATCCATGTTGATAGCCCTGATGGTCCTTGTAACAAATTCTTTTCAAAATTCTCATTCATAGCTTTAGAGGTCCTTGTAAAAATTCTTCAAAAAATTCTTTTTCATAGTCTTTGAGGTCCTTGTAAAAATATATTTAAGCAATCCATGTTAATAACCGTAGAGGTCCTTCCAAACAATTCTTAAAAATTGCTCATTAATAGTCTTAGAGTTCCTTGTAAATTTCTTTAGAAATCTCCGTTATGAGGCTTAGAAAAACTGTTTAAAAAATCCACGTTTATAGCCCTGGTAGTCCTTGTAAAAAATCTTTAAAAAATCCACGTTTATAGCCCTGGAAGTCCTTGTAAAAAATCTTTAAAAAAATCCACGTTTATATCCCAGGTAGTCCTTGTAAAAAATCATTTAAAAAATCCACGTTTATAGCCCAGGTAGTCCTTGTAAAAATTCTTGAAAAAAAAAACTCGTTTATATCCCTGTACGTCCTTGTAAAAATTCTTGAAAAAATCCTCGTTTATAGCCCTGGTGGTCCTTGAAAAAAATCTTTAAAAAATCCACGTTTATAGCCCTGGTAGTCCTTGTAAAAATTCTTTAAAAAACCCACGTGTAAAGCCTTGGTGGTCCTTGTAAAAATTCTTGAGAAAAAAATCCATGTTATGGGGCTGAGAAAAATTCTTGAAAACATTCACGCTTATAGCCCTGGTGGTCCTTAAAAAAAAAAACTTTAAGAAATCCAGGTTAATAACTTTAACATATTCTCATTAATAGTCTTACAGGTCCTTGTAAAAATTCATTAAAAAATCAACGTTATGGGGCCTAAAAAAATTCTTTATAAAATTCACGTTTATAGCCCTGGTGAGGCTTAGAAAAATTCTTCAAAAATCCACGTTTATAGCCTTGGTGATCCATGTAAAAATATCTTCAAGAAATCCATGTTGATAGCCCTGATGGTCCTTGTAACAAATTCTTTTCAAAATTCTCATTCATAGCTTTAGAGGTCCTTGTAAAAAATTCTTCAACAAATTCTTTTTCATAGTCTTTGAGGTCCTTGTAAAAATATATTTAAGCAATCCATGTTAATAACCGTAGAGGTCCTTCCAAACAATTCTTAGAAAATGCTCAATAATAGTCTTAGATGTCCTTGTAAAAATTCTTTAGAAATCTCCGTTATGAGGCTTAGAAAAACTGTTTAAAAAATCCACGTTTATAGCCCTGGTAGTCCTTGTAAAAAATCTTTAAAAAATCCACGTTTATAGCCCTGGTAGTCCTTGTAAAAAATCTTTAAAAAAATCCACGTTTATATCCCAGGTAGTCCTTGTAAAAAATCATTTAAAAAATCCACGTTTATAGCCCAGGTAGTCCTTGTAAAAATTCTTGAAAAAAAACTCGTTTATATCCCTGTACGTCCTTGTAAAAATTCTTGAAAAAATCCTCGTTTATAGCCCTGGTGGTCCTTGAAAAAAATCTTTAAAAAATCCACGTTTATAGCCTTGGTAGTCCTTGTAAAAATTCTTTAAAAAATCCACGTGTAAAGCCTTGGTGGTCCTTGTAAAAATTCTTGAGAAAAAAATCCATGTTATGGGGCTGAGAAAAATTCTTGAAAACATTCACGCTTATAGCCCTGGTGGTCCTTAAAAAAAAAAAAACTTTAAGAAATCCAGGTTAATAACTTTAACATATTCTCATTAATAGTCTTGTAAAAATTCTTTAAAAAATCAACGTTATGGGGCCTAAAAAAATTCTTTATAAAATTCACGTTTATAGCCCTGGTGGTCCTTGTAAAAAAATCTTTAAGAAATCCATGTTGATAGCCCTGATGGTCCTTGTAAAAAATTCTTTATAAAATTCTCATTCATAGTCTTAGAGGCCCTTGTAAAAATATATTTAAGAAATCAACCTTAATAACCCTAGAGGTCCTTCTTAAAAATTCTTAAAAAAAATCTCAAAAATAGTCTTAGAGGTCCTTGTAAAAATTCTTTAAAAAAATCCACATATGGAGCCTTAAAAAATTCTTTATAAAATTCACGTTCATAGCCCTGGTGGTCCTTGTAAAAATATCTTCCATTTTAATAGCTCTGATGGTCTTTGTAAAAAAATTTTAAAATATTCTCGTTCATAGTCTTAGAAGTCCTTGTAAAAATATCTTTAAGAAATCCAAGTTAATAACCGTAGCGGTCCTTGCAAAAAATTCTTAAAAAAATACTCATTAATAGTCTTAGAGGTCCTTTTAAAAATTCTTTAAAAAATTACCGTTATGAGGCTTAAAAAAAAAATTCTTCAAAAAATCCACGTTTATAGCCCTGGTAATCCATGTTAAAAAAAACTTCAAGAAATTCATGTTGATAGCCCTGATGGTCCTTGTAAAAAATCTTTAAAAAATCCATGTTGATAGCCCTGATGGTCCTTGTAAAAAATCTTTAAAAAATCCACGTTTATAGCCCTGGTCGTCCTTGTAAAAAATCTTTAAAAAAATCCACGTTTATAGCCCTGGTCGTCCTTGTAAAAAAAATCTTTAAAAAAATCCAAGTTTATATCCGTGTACATCCTTGTACAATTTTTTGAAAAAATCCAAGTTTATAAGCCTGGTGGTCCTTGTAAAAATTCTTTAAAAACTCCATGTTACGGTCCAAGAAAAAAAATTTAAGAAATCCAGGTAAATATCTTCAGAAGTCCTTGTAAAAATTCTTTAACATATTCTCTTCAATAGTCTTAGAGGTCCTTGTAAAAGTTCTGAAAAATTCACTTTATGGGGCCTAAACAATTCTTTATAAAATTTTATCTTTAAGAAATCCACGATAATAACCGAAGAGGCCCTTGTTAAAAATTCTTAAAAAAAAAATCTAAAAAATAGTCTTAGAGGCCCTTTTAAAAATTCTTTAAAAAATCCACGTTATGGGGCCTAAACAATTCTTTATAAAATTCACGTTTATAGCCCTGGTGGTCCTTGTAAAAAAAATCTTTAAGAAATCCATGTTGATAGCCCTGATGGTACTTGTAAAAAATTCTTTATGAAACTCTCATTTATAGTCTTAGAGGTCCTTGTTAAAATATCTTTAAGAAATCGGCGCTAATAACCGTAGAGGCCCTTATTTAAAATTCTAAAAAAATCTCATAAATAGTCTAAGAGGTCCTTGTAAAAATTCCTTAAAAAATCCACGTTTACAAGGACCTGGTGGTCCTTGTAAAAAGACTTTAAGAAATCCAAGTTAATAACTCTAGAGGTCCTCGCAAAAAATTCTTTTAAAAATACTTATAAATAGCCTTAGATGGCTTTTTTAAAAATCTTTAAGAAATCAGCGTTAATAAAATTAAAGGTCCTTTAAAAAATTCTTTAAAAAAATTAATAAATAACCTTAGAGGTCCCTGTAAAACTTCCTTAAAATATCCACGTTATTCTGGCCGAAAAAATCCAGGCTTATACCCCTGATGGTCCTTGTAAAAAAATCCTTAAGAAATCCACGTTAATAACCTTAGAGGTCCTAGTAAAAAATTATTTAAAAAATTTCCATTAATAGTCTCAGAAGTCATTTAAAAAAAATCCTGAAAATGCTTGAAAATTTCTTTAAAAAGTCAAAGTTATGGAGCCTAGAAAAATTCTTTAAAAAAATTCTGGAAAATGCTTGAAAAATTCCTTAAAAAGTCGAAGTTATGGGGCCTAGAAAAATCTTTAAAAAATCCACGTTTAGGGGCTGGAAAATGCTTGAAAAATCCTTTAAAAAATCACGTTTTGGGGCCTTGAAAAATTCCCTAAAAATCCACGTGGGGGCTTAGAAAAATCCTTTAAAAGTCCACGTTGTGGGATCTTGAACACATTCCCGTTGCATGACCTATAAATCCTCCATAGGAAGTCTAGAAAAATTCTTTAAAATATTTAACTTACAATTCCATGGGGTCGTATGATGTATGCCATTTAGTATACGCTCAATGGAATCCATCGGAATTTTTAAAATGTTTTCTTAGAAAAAATTGTTCTTCACACTATCTTCCAATAGTGTACTACTTACTACCTTCACCAATACCATTCCAAACTAACCCCCCTCTTTCTCCTCTCCCAAATCTCCATCTTTTTTCCTTTACCCATGTCATGGCTAACTAATTGACTGATGGTCCCTTAACCTGTAATTGCAGCCATCTTTCCATTATAACCTTCTGCTACAGCTCTCCACGCTTTCATGGACCCCGGAATAAATGCCTAATTCTTCCCTTAGAACTTTGGTATTTTGTGTTTTTTTTTTCGTCTTTTCTTCTACCTTCATCGTGTTTTTGTGGAAAAACACCAGTGGCCTTTTTGCTCTGCTTCATCTTTCCATGTGCCCTCCATCCTTGCCTTAAATACCAATACACCCACATTAACTGTGTTAATGTGAGCAATTACTCATGGCATTGGAATCCTAGCGCCAAGCATACAACCATCCGCCCACCCATCGAATCGACTAGCCATGCAACCATGTGTGGCAAACTCACTTCCCCAATGCATTGCGATAGTTCTTGTTGTTGTTGTTATTGCTGCTGTTGTTGTATGTGTCAGCTTGTTCTGGTTCTTCTTCGTCATCGTCCTCTTCATCTTTTAGTGCTTTGATTATTTGCTGGTGTCGATGCTTGAAAGTGCAAAGTGTAAATCTCTGGGTGAGGTCATACAGCAACACCAACAACAACGCACACACACACACACCGACACACATCAACGTGTGGAAACGAAAAGAGAGAAGGCTTCTCCGTAGGGTAAAAGGGTGACGGAGGGGGGAGATAGGTGGTGTCAGCAGGAAATTTCCAATGATTAGGTTAAATCAACAGTTTGGCGAAACAATGGCAAGGAGAATTCCATTGAAGGATAATTAAAGCGGATACTTGGTCTTTTGCTGAGATATCGAGGGGACATATGGGAGAGGAGCAATGGGTCTTCTGCAAAAAGACTTGGAGATTTTCTCAATGAAGACTTGTAGATCTTTTCATAGAAGAACTGGAAGTCTTCTCGCAGAGGGTCTTCTTAATAGAATACCAGAAGGTCTTCTTCATAGATGACCTGGAGGTCTTCTCATAGAAGAACTGGAGGTCCTTTCATAGAAGAACTGGAGGTCTTCTCATAGAAGAACTGGAGGTCTTCTCATAGAAGACCTGGAGGACTTCTCATAGATGACCTGGAGGTCTTCTCATAGAAGAACTGGAGGTCCTTTCATAGAAGAACTGGAGGTCTTCTCATAGAAGAATTGGAGGTCTTCTCATAGATGACCTGGAGGTCTTCTCATTGAAGAACTGGAGGTCTTCTCATTGAAGAACTGGAGGTCTTCTCATTGAAGAACTGGAGGTCTTCTCATTGAAGAACTGGAGGTCTTCTCATTGAAGAACTGGAGGTCTTCTTATTGAAGAACTGGAGATCTTCTAGTAGAAGGCGTGAAGATCTTTTAATAGAAGGCTCTTCTAAAAGAAGGCTTGAAGGTCTACTCATTGAAAACTTGAAAGTCTCCCCTGGAGGTTTTCTTCATAAAAGACCTGGAAGGTTTTTTTAAAGGATCACTAATTCTATTAATTTAGGGGTTTTAAAGAAATTTTCATAGCGACCACAAATGCTATTTGCTTGGATTTCTTAAAGAATTGTAAACAAGGACCACCAAGGCCATGAACCAGGATTTTTAAAGATTTTTTACAGGGACTTCCAAGGCTATTAAGGTAGACTTTTTAAACGTTTTTTATAAGGACTAACAGAAACAAGCGTTTACAAGGATCAGCATTTTTTACAAGGACCTTCATAGCTATTATTGAGGATTTTTTAAAGAATTTTTTCACAAGGACCACCAACGCTATTAATGTCGATTTTTTAAGGATTTTTACCAAGGACCACCAAGGCTACTAATGCGAATTTTTTGACAGAACTTTTTCAAGAAAACCCACGGATATTATTACGGATTTTTTTGTGCATTTTTGCAAGGACCTCTAAGGCTTTTAAGTTGGATTTTGCAAAGATTTTTTAACAGGGACCACCTATGCTATTAACTTTAATTTTTAAGGAATCGTTAACAAGAAGCACTTAGGCCATGAACCTGGATTTTTTTAAATTTTTTTCAAGGACCTCCAAAGCTATTAACGTGGCATTTTTAAAGAAATTTTTTAAGGACCACCAGGACTATTAACGTGGATTTTTTACAGGGATTAACAGACCAAGAATTTTGAAGTTTTTTGTTAACAAGGACTAACAGAGCCAACATGGATTTTTGTCTAAGATTTTATTGCCAGGACCATCAAGGATTTTAGCCTATATTTCTTGAAGGATTCTTTAAAGGATTTTCTACAAGGATCAAGACACCCACAAAAATTCCCAAAAGCCAAGGGACACAATTGTATTCATCTCTTCAATCAAGTTACGTATTATACGAATTATGTTACCCCCAGGGCGTATACATTGTGACATTCATCATACGCCTCCATCCATGTACAATAAATATGCTACGATGCCGTCTATACCTTCCCACAAAATCGCCCACACAAATAGTTTCGCAATTTTAAATTTATTTTTAATTTCTAATTTGGAAAGTCTGTGGAACAAATTACAAAAAATTTTCCAACTTCTTTGGCCGCCTTTCCACCGTCTCTCTCTCTTTCCGCCAGCCAGCCATCTCATGTTAAGCATCTTGTATAACAAGGCAATTAGCCAAGACGACTTTGCTATCGCCATCTCGGGATGATGTCGCCTACACGTAACAAATTTTCCTTACGGCATTACTTGGAGCAACACGTGACGACTTTTGAACTCTGTGTCTTATGAGTTTCCAAGGCAGCCAGCCAGCCAACCAACCAGTCTTCGAAGATTTTTCATGTCACGCCAAGAAAGGCGGAACACGTGATTACAACAACCGCACACAAACACAAACCTACACCGACATCGACACAATAAATGTCAAATTTAATATCGAAACAATGATAAAAGTCAAAAGTGGCCAGGATGCGAGCCATCCGGCCTGGATGCCAGTCAGAGAGTTGGTGAGACGACCAGAGAGAGAGTCAGGATGATATGGGTCACAAATAAATTGAGGGATTATGTTGGGAGCATTCAAAGAATGTCAAGTCTTTGATGGCATTTTATGACGTCCAAAGGGGACAATAACGAAGTACTTTTCGATACTTCATCAAGCGAAGTGAAGTGAAGTTTATTACAAAAATTTTAAGGTATTTTAAAGCCATGGAGGAGAGGGATTGGGGGTAATAGGAGGGTTTATCAAATAAATGCCTTAAATGTTTATGGTATTTAAAGTAAAGAGAGAAAAAAAACTTCAGGAGCACCACAGCAGCTCTTCTATGGGCCGTAGAAGACCAGCAGCTCTTTTATGCAGCTCTGCTATGAAAAGACATCCCAGCTCTTCCATGAGAAGACCAGCAGCTCTTCCATGAGACGACCAGCAGCTCTTCCATGAGAAGACCTCCAAGTTGTCTATCAAATGACCTCCAGGTTTTCTTTAAGAGCACCTCCAGATCTTCTTAAAGATCACCTGCAGTTATTCATAAAAACACCTCCAGGTCTTCTAAGAAAAGACCTCCAGGTCTTCTATAAGAAGACCTCCAGGTCTTCTATAAGAAGACCTCCAGGTCTTCTATAAGAAGACCTCCAGGTCTTCTAGCAGACGACCTCCAGGTCTTCTATAAGAAGACCTCCAGGTCTTCCATAAGAAGAACTCCAGGTCTTCTATTAGAAGACCTCCAGATCTTCTCCAGGTCTTCTATAAGATAACCTCCAGATCTTCTATAAGAAGACCTCCAAGTTGTCTATCAAATGACCTCCAGGTTTTCTTTAAGAGCACCTTCAGATCTTCTTAAAGATCACCTGCAGTTCTTCATAAAAACACCTCCAGGTCTTCTATGAAAAGACATAAAAAATTCTATAAGAAGACCTACAGAAGACTCGGAGGTCTTTTCATAGAAGAACAAGAGGTCTTCTAAAAGAAGACCTATAGGTCTTCTCATAGACGACCTAGAGGTCTTTTCACAGAAGACCTAGAAGTCTTCTCATAAAAGACGTAGAGGTCTTCTCATAGAGGTCTCCTCATAAAATAAAAGTGTGTAAGACCTCCAGATCTTCTATAAGAAGACCTCCAAGTTGTCTATCAAATGACCTCCAGGTTTTCTTTAAGAGCACCTTCAGATCTTCTTAAAGATTACTTGCAGTTCTTCATAAAAACACCTCCAGGTCTTCAAGGAAAAGACATAAAGGTCTATAAGAAGACCTACAGGTTTTCTATAAGAAGACCTCTAGGTCTTCTATAAGAAAACCTACAGGCCTTGTAGGAGACGACCTCTAGGTCTAGGTCTTCTATGAGAAGACCTCTAGGTCTTCTATCAGAAAACCTCTGGGTAGTCTATGAAAAGACCTCCAAGTTTTCTATGAAAATACCTCCAAGTCTTCTATGAAAAGACCGGCAAGTCTTCTATGAGGTCTTCTCATAAAACACCTGGAGCTCTATTGGCCCCTTTAAAAATTTCTTTTGAAAAATCCAAGTTAATAGTCTTAGTCCTTGTTAAAAAAATTCGTAAAAATCCAAGCCTACAGCCTTGGCGGTCTTTGTAGAAATTCCCTACAAATCCATATTATCCCTTGAAAAAATATTCTTTAAACCCCAATTTTATTATCCTTGGAGGTCCTTGTAAAAACTATCTAAAATCGACATTAATTGCAACACTTTGTTTTCATTTATTTACCTGACATATTCAGGTCATATGAAATCTATCATCAATCTCCCCTTATTTTTCATTTACATTTATGTAATTATTTTACAAATTCCCCAGTCCACTCCGCTTCCCCTATCTCCACGAGCCACCTCAACTAATTACCAGCATGGAAATGACAATTTATTTGTCACGCAATAGCTCCGTCATGCCGGGGGGAAAAATATATAAAAATACATAATTACAAATCAATGAAATGATACCCTCATAATATTTTAGATACCCCTCTCGCATGTGTCCCTCTCCCTCTCTCTCTCGGCCAGATATTCTCCCAGCTACTCTATAATGCATTTCTATAACAACCACATGACATTAAATAGTAAATAATCCCTTTATACCACCCAACTGCTTAGCGGCTTCCATTGACTGTGTCATTTACGCTGGTTGAGTTTTCAATTTCTCTCGCTCTCTCTCCCCCTCTCCACACTCTCTCTCTCTTTACCAATATTTATCCAAATGCATAGTTTAACTGTCACACGAGCAACAACAAACATCCTCACCTTAAGGCCACATAACAAACAAACAACCAAACATACCAAAAAAACATACCAGCTTATCGTTGTCATCCGCCAGTGTTGCTATTTTTCCTCTCCGCCAGGACACAAAACAAATCCTGACGGAATTTATCTCATTGATGTTAGCGAGGGGGAGATAAAATGTTTTAGAGGAGGTTTTGTGTGCATGTGTGGGGTTTTTTGTTTGATATCAAATAAATACCATGGATTTGAATGGGAAAATACTGGGAATGCTTTGGAAATAGTGGGAAGATGAAATTTGAAAAAATCATGGAATTGGTGAATTATCCACAATTTCGGATAAGTTTTGGATTTTTGAAGAAATTTTAAACAAGGACCAACAGGGTTATTGTCGAGGATGTTTTAAAGAGTTTTTACAAGGACAACAAGATTATTAAAGTGAATTTTGTAAAGATTTTTTTTAAAAGAGACCACCAAGATTTTTATAGATTTTTTTAAAGGGCCCATCAAGGCTATTAACGTGGATTTTTTAAGAAATTTTTCAAGGACCTACAGAGCTATTTTTAAGGATATTTTAAAAAAATGTTTTAAAAGGACTTCAAGACTATTAACGTGAATTTTTTATAGAATTGTTTACAAGGACTACCGAGGTTATTAATGTGGATTTGTTAAAGAACTTTTCACATCGACCTACAGAAGCAAAAATCAGGGATTTTTAACGAATTTTTTTCAAGGTCCAACTGGGTTATTGTTAAGGATTTTTAAAGAGTTTTTTAAGGGCACCCAAGGCTTTTATACATGTTATTTTTACAAGGACTATCAAGGATATTAATGTGGATATTTTTTAGAATTTTTACAAGGACCACCAATGCTATTGAACTCGAAATTTTTAGGAATTTATTATAAGGAAAAACAGGACTGTTGTTGAGGATTTCTTTAAGAATCACAAGGAGCATTAAGGCTATTAACCTGAATTTTTTAAAGAATTATTTTTAAGGACCTACACGGCTATTGTTGAGAATTTTTAAATATTTTTCTTACAAGGACTACAAGGTTAACAGGGCTATAAAAGAGGATTTTTTAATTAATTTTTACAAAAACCAGCTGGTCTATATTAGGAGTTTTTTAGCAAGGACTACAAGGATTTTCTAGGTTTTTGCACAAGCACCCACAGAACCATGAACAGGAATTTTTAAAGCATTTTTTACAAGGACCAACTTGGCTATTATTGTGGATATTAACGTGAAATTCAAAGGATTTTTTTTAAGGACCATTGAAGGTATTTTTGTGAACTTTAAAGCATTTTTTATAAGGACTACCAAGGATATGAATGTGGATTTTTTTAAACATTTTTTTACTAGGACCAAGAGGGCTATAAATGTGGATTTTTTTAAGTATTTTTTACAACGACAACCAAGCCTATTAATGGCACTTTTTTAAGATTTTTTTACGAGAACCACCTAGGCTTTTAATGTGGATTTTTCAAAGATTTTTTCACAAGGACCAACAAGGATGTTTATGGGAATTTTTTAAGATTTTGTTTGCCAGGACCTACAAGGCTATTGTTGCTCTTAACGTGGATATTTCATAGAATTCTTTATAGAAACCACCAAATATGTTATAGGAACCACCAAGGGTATTTAATGGAACTATTGCCATAGAAGGCCAGATGGTCTTCTATAGCCCATCTAAATTATAGAGGTTTTCCAACGTCAAGAAAGTCAAGAGGAGATCATCTATCGCCCATAGAAGGCCAGGAGGTATTCTATGGCCTATATCGCCCTTCTATGTATCATATTGCCTCGAGGAGAACTGCATGTTTTCTATCGCCAATAGAAAACCAAGAGATTTTCTATCGCCCCTAAAAGATCAACAGGGTTTCTATGGTTCATAGAAGAGCTGCAGATCTTCTATAATCCCTAGAAAAGTCAATGCTCCTATGTGGTCCTTAGAGCTGCTGCTAGGTATCTTCTATCGCCCATAGATGAGCTAAAGGTCTTCTATGGTTCAAGTAAGATGTTGTGGCCTTCTATGTTTTATAGAAGACCATAGAAGAAAAAGAAGACTAGGAGGTCTACCATCACCCAAAACAGACCAGTGGCTCTTCCATCGCCTATAGGAAATCAGGAGGTATTCTATCGCCCATAAAGGGAAAGGAGGTGTTATATTACCCATAGAACGCCAATAGGTAGAAGAACGCCAATAGGTAGAAGAGGTCTTATATAACCCCTAGAAAAGCCAATACTCCTTTATGGTCAATAGAAAAGCTGAAGGCCTCCGATGACTTCTAGATGAGCTGGATATCTTTTACCGCCCCTAGTAAAGCTGGAGGACTTCAGTGGTTCCTAGAAGAGCTGAGGCTCGTTTATGGCTCGTAGAAGAGCTGGGTCTCGTCTATGGCTCGTAGAACAGCTGAGCCTTTCCCTTGGCTCCTAGAAGACCTGGTGGCCTCCTATGATTTCTACAAGAGCTGAGTCTCTTCTATAGATCGTGGAACATGTGGGGCTCTTCTATGATCCATAGAAGAGCTGGTGGCCTTCTACGATTTCTAGTAGAGCTGGGACATTTCTATGGCTCCTAGAAGAGCTAGAACTCTTTTATGATTTCCAGAAGAACTGAAGCTCATTTATAGTTCCTAAAATGGTCTGCTGGTCTTTTATGGCTCGTAGAAGAGGCAGCGGTCTTCTATAATTTCTAGAGTAGCTGGAAGAGCTAGAGCTCTTTTATCATTCCTAAAAGACCTGAGGCTTTTCTATGGCTTCTTGAAGAGCTGGAGGTCTTCTATGTTTCCTAGAAAAGCTAGAGACCTTATGTGAATTCTAGAAGAACTGGAGTTCATTTATAGTTGCTAAAATAGATGGAGTTGTTCTATGGCTCATAGAAGAGCTGCTGGTCTTTTATGGCTCGTAGAAGAGGCAGCGGTCTTCTATAATTTCTAGATGAGCTGGATATCTTCTATCGCCCATAGAAGAGCTAAAGCTCTTTTATAATTCCTGAAAGAGCTGAGGCTTTTCTATGGCTTCTAAAAGTGCTGGAGATCTTCTATGGTTCCTAGAAAAGCTAGAGCCTTTATGTGAATTCTAAAAGAACTGGAGTTCATTTATAGTTCCTAAAACAGATGAAGTTGTTCTATGGCTCATATAAGAGCTGCTGGTCTAATGAGATTCTTAGAAGAGCTGCTAGTCTTCTATGGTTTCTTGATGAGGTAGATATCTTCTATCGCCCATGGAAGATATAGAGCTTTTTTGTGATTCCTAGAAGAGCTGATGGTCTTCTATGGCTCCTAGAACAGCTACTGGTCTTTCACTACCCCAGAAAAGAGAGGGTGGGCTTCTAAGGGCCCAGAAGAGCTGCAGTTCTTCTATGACTCATAGTTCTTCTATGACTCATAGAAGAGCTGGATGTCTGATATAAGTCTTCTCTGGTCCCTTAAAAACACCCTGATCTTCTCTGGTCCCTAGAAGAGCCTACAATAACTGCTGGTCTCACTACCTCTCTTCTTCTTTTATGGCCTAGGTTTGTGAAAAAATTATCCACGTAGGTGTATAAAACTCCACACGTTGACAGATTAAACTATCCATTTTTGTGGATATAATTGAAGGCATTGTGCTTCTTTCAAATTATCTTTAGGTCTTTTATAAAATTTCCGAAATTTTCTTATTTTTATGTTGCTACTTCCTATTTCCTTCCCTTCTTCGTCCTTCCCGCTAATAATTTCCATAAATCTCCCGAACTAATTAAGTATGCTCCAAGTGTTGCTGGTCATAGACAAGAAGTGCTCCTCGGCAAGTTGTAGTTTTAATTTATAAAGAATTGTTGTTGTCCAAAGAGCAACAACAACAGCAACAACAAGAAAATTATTTATGTTATTGCTTGGCCATGATGGAGATGATGATGTCGACGACGATGACGATATGGCCACAGTTGCAGCTGTTACAACGGCTGGGGTCTTCTCGCAACTTGATATTCATCGTCTCGGGGCAAGTTCCATGAAACTAAAACCTCCTGCAGAGGAAAGCTGAGATTGTGTGGATGGATGGATGGATGGGTGGATCGAAACGGGAAGGGTTATGCATTATACAGGCGAGCAGGAGAGAGGTCTGTGGCACAATATTTCGTCACATATGAGCTAATACCCAACACGTATGGCCAATAAAAGGAATATCGTACCCCTTCAAATATCAAAACTCAGCTTCCCACAGGATGGCTTTTAAAGCCACCTGTGCGTATACATAACGCCCATACTTATACGCCCTACAGCCCTGGAATTAAAAAGACCTATTTATCCCCAAATTCTATTATTTTTGGTTGAAAACTTCCTCCACTTTCCCATATGACTTCAATATCCCATTTCTCTTCGCATTATTTCAGCATGTATGTCGGATGATGCGTGGGTGCATTTTATAACCTTTCTCCTCTCTCTCTCCCGCCACCTCACTACCCCCACTTAATTTTATTACAAGTCTTCTCCTCTGCCATTATGGATTGAAGATATCAATGCTAGACAAAGTTTGTTTTAACAATAAACCGAAACTGACAGAACTGAGACGAGATGAGGCAGGCGAAGCCGGGTTAAGGAAACTGAGCAGAGCTGGGGGTAAGGAAAGAGGCATGACAACGACAAGACCACCAAAACCAGAGAAGACAACACAATCGGGAACATCACGAACAGCAGCATCAATAACAACGGCATTAAGACTTTAGCCTTCAACTATGCAATGTGGTGCACACAATGAGACACACACACACACTCGAACATACTCCAATACCAACACAATCACCCCGCCAAGTAATGCAAGGCGACCTTTTTCCTCAAACAAAGTTCGTTCATGGTTGCAACCAAATTCAGGTTGTGTAGTTTTGTGGCAGAAGCCTAGAGGGTGGAGGGAGGTTTGTCTCCCAGGTATGCTGTCAAGCATTGCATGACACACCCCCCTGAGAGGGGGGGAGGGAGGTTTCCTTTCATGCAAACAATTGCAACAAATTGTCAGTGAAAATCCCTCCCCCAAAAAGTTTATCGATCAAAATTACATTATGTCGTGGTTTGGTTGCATGTCACCGCTACAACCTTGGAGGACGGTGGGGAGGGTATGGATTCTCTAATTCAAAACTAATGGAAACTGTAAACAAGCAGATAGATATAAAAAACATGCATAAACAACCAGGAGGTCTTCTATGGCTCTTAGAGGAGCTGCTGATCTTCTATGGCTCAGAGAGGTCTCCTATAGCTCGTAGAAGAGTCGGAGGTCTTCTATGGCTCGTAGAAGAACCGGAGGTCTTCTGTGGCTCGTAGAAGAGCTACTTGTCTTCTATGGCTTATAGAAGAGCTGCTGGTCTTCTATGTCTCATAGAAGAGCTGCTATGGCTCATAGAAGAGTTGTATGTCTTCTGTGGCTCTGCCGGTCTTCTATAGCTCCCAAAAGAGCTGTTGATCTTCTATGGCTCATAGAAGAGCTGGAGGTCTTCTATGGCCCCTGGAAGTGTTGTAGGACTTCTGTGGCTCATAGAAGAGGTGTAGGTCTTCTATAGCTCGCAAAAGATCTGGAAGTCTTCTATGGCTCCTAGATGAGCTTCTGGTCTTCTATGGCTCACAGAAGAGCTGCTGGTCTTCTATGGTTCATAAAAGAGCTGCTGGTCTTCTATGGTTCATAAAAGAGCTGCTGGTCTTCTGTGGCTCATAGAAGAGCTGAAGGTCTTCTATGGCTCATAAAAGAGCTGCTGGTTCTCTATGGCTCATAAAAGAGCTGCTGGCCTTCTATGGCTCATAGAAGAGCTGGAGGTCTTCTATTACTCATAGAAGAGCTGCTGGTCTTCTATGGTTCATAAAAGAACTGATGGTCTTCTATGGCTCATAGAAGAGCTGGAGGTCTTCTATGGCTCATAGAAGTGCTGGAGGTCTTCTATGGCTCATAGAAGAGCTGGAGATCTTCTATGGCTCATAGAAGAGCTGGAGGTCTTCTATGGCTCATAGAAGAGCTGCTGGTCTTTTATGGCTCATAGAAGAGCTGGAGGTCTTCTATGGCTCGTAGAAGAGCTGGAGGTTTTCTATGGCTCATAGAAGAGCTGGAGGTCTTCTATGGCTCATAGAAGAGCTGGAGGTCTTCTGTGGCTCATAGAAGAGCTGGAGGTCTTCTATGGCTCATAGAAGAGCTGGAGGTCTTCTATGGCTCATAGAAGAGCAGGAGGTCTTCTATGGCTCATAGAAGAGCTGGAGGTCTTCTATGGCTCATAGAAGAGCTGGAGGTCTTCTATGACTCATAGAAGAGCTGGAGGTCTTCTATGGCTCATAGAAGAGTTGGAGGTCTTCTATGGCTCATAGAAGAGCTGGAGGTCTTCTATGGCTCATAGAAGAGCTGCTGGTCTGCTATGGCTCATAGAAGAGCTGCTGGTCTGCTATGGCTCATAGAAGAGCTGCTGGTCTTCTATCGTCCACAGAAGAGCTACTGGTCTTCTATGGCTCGTAGAAGAGCTGCTGGTCTTCTATGGCTCCTAGAAGCTGTTGGTCTTCTATGGCTCATAGAGGAGCTGCTGGTCTTCTATGGCCCCTAGAAGAGCTACTGGTCTTATATGGCTCATGGAAGAGCTACTGGTCTTCTATGGCTCATAGAAGAGCTACCTGTCTTCTATGGCTCATAGAAGAGTTGTTGGTCTTCTCTGGCCCCTAGAAGAGATGCTGGTCTTCTATGGTTCTTGAAAGGGCTGCGTGTCTTCTATGGCTCATAGAAGAGCTGCTGGTCTTCTATTGGGCATAGCAAAACTGCTGGTTTTCTATGGCCCCTATAAGAGCTGCTGGTTCTCTAAGGCCCCTATAAGAGCTGCTGGTCTTCCACCGGCCAGAAGAGCTGCTAGTCTTCTGTGTTTCACAGAGGAGCTGCAGGCCTTCTATGGCTCGTAGAAGAGCTGCTGGTCTTCTATCGGCCATAGAAGAGCTGCAAAGTCTTCTATAGTCCCTAGAAGAACTGTAAAGTCTTCTATGGTTCCTAGAAGAGCTGCCAAGCCTTCTATTACCCCTCCATCCTTCCTTTCCACCTTTGGGGGAACATTAGTTCTTCTCCAGTCGAAGACCATTACAACCTCTGCCACCTTTTCGCAAACTTTTGTTTGTTAACAACCTGCAATACAAGCAGTAAAAATCTCTCCCACTCTCTCTCCTCTTCTCCCTCTGTCCTCCTCCACGTGATGTATGTTTATCCAGCTGTCTTCTAGTTCCCTGTCACGTAGCGTGCCAGCAAATCTACAAATACTGTTTTATGGTCTTTATTAACACCCTGTATATCAGCTTTTATTGAACTTTCCGGTCAACTGGATTCAGACACACACACGCACAGATACACTCCCCCCCCCCCTCTCTCTCTCTTTCTCGCACACTCACACCAAGACTATCGCCAGCCATATCAAAACACTGCGGTTGAATTTTACACTATTGACAAAGTGATTTATAGTCAGGTGATGTATCAACAACCAGAACAACGACAACAACAGCAGCAGCAGCAGCAATAACATCAACGCCACAAAGAAGCATTGATATATTGTTGCTTTGGAGAGCATGGTGTTGGAGGAGAGAGGTGCAAAGGGTGCCTGCCAAGTGAACTCAAGTGTGAAAAAGTAGTAGCAAAGCAAAGCCCAGCACTTATAACAGCACTTCATAAATTTCAGCATCACCTCATCTCCGTCAATGGTGGTTTGAAGTGATCGGGGTGGGGGTTTGCGGAGATGTTTATTTTTGCAATTTAATTTTAGGGTTTCTGCTAAAATGCCACCGAGTATTCGACCGACCGAATCAATAAATCCCCAATTGTTTGCCACTAATTGGAATTTTTGATTTGTTAATATTTGAAGTTTGTAACAAATTTTGGTGTGGGTGGTGGCGTATGAGTGACGTGGGCGAAGTTTGTTAATAATAATACGACCCCTGGGGCCAATTGTTACAAATTAATTTGTGGGCGTTTTTTACGATTTTGGCGTATTGGGTGTTGGGTAAGGGGATATTAGGGTTGCTTGATGGGATATTTAAATCTGGGTCCAATAGCCTATAGACAAGGTCCCCAAAGACGAGATAGTAAGACCTTTAGGTCAGCAAATATCTTTATGGTTGGCATAAGACCTTTAGGTCTTCAAGAGGCAATAGAAGACCTGTGGAGGTTCAGTGATCAAAAACAGGGTTGTAGGTCATCCGTAGGGTGTTGAAAGTCTCTAAGACTTTGGATTGGAAATAACTTTCTTTGAAATTTAAATTAAGGTCAATTAAGGTTCTCTCGTAAGGTCAAATAAGGGTTCTAGGTCATCCGCAGGGTGTTGAAGGACTCTACGTTTTTGGATTGGAAAAAACTCTGTATTGGGGTCGTATAACACACATCACTACTCATACGCCACGAAGTTCAATTTACTTCGAATTTTAAATTAAGGTCAATTAAGGTTCTCTCTTAAGGTCAAATAAGGGTTCTAGGTCATCCGCAGGGTGTTGAAGGACTCTACGTTTTTGGATTGGAAAAAACTCTGTATTGGGGTCGTATAACACACATCACTACTCATACGCCACGAAGTTCAATTTACTTCGAAATTTAAATTAAGGTCAATTAAGGTTCTCTCTTAAGGTCAAATAAGGGTTCTAGGTCATCCGCAGGGTGTTGAAAGACTCTACGTCTTTGGATTGGAAATAACTCTGTACTGGGGTCGTATAACATACATCGACACTCATACGCCATGAAGTTCAATTTTCTTCGAAATTTAAATTTAGGTCAATTAAGGTTCCCTAGATCTCAATTCCTATATATATTCGTCCTGAGTGGCAGCTCATCAATAGACACTGGATATTTATATTTTTTTAGAATACGAGAGAGAATTCTTGTACCACCTGAATTGACGAGTCTTTAAAGAATAACCCTAAATCCAGTAGATCTCCAACACCCACTCAATTTTTCTGGGTCAATTGAAACATAGGGTCCAATTTTAAGGATCCCATTTGGAGTTAGATAAATCGTCTTTAATAAAATACCCTAATCGTAGAGATAGTTCTGCAAACACATTGAGTGAGTGAGGATTAGTGGAGGTTATGGGCCACCTGTGACCCAGACAAAACACATCTTCCCACATTTTTATTACATCCAACTGTACATGACAAACATTTCCAACACCAATATTGCAATTATCCATAAATGATTCGGAATTACTTCCACTACCATCCCCCCTCCCTGGTCCATGGGGTTGTATGACCCACATCATTGCTCATACGCAATGAAATGCAATTGTCTTCGATATTTAAATTGAGTTCACCACCACACCACAAAACTCCGGGGAAATTCTTATCCATGAATTTATTCAAGCATTTCAAAATCATAACCGCAAGGCATCACCATTGCAATTAATATTAATCATACGTTTGACCCGAAAACTTTAAATTAGGACAAAACGACCACCAAAAACAGACATCTGGCTATTGGAATATTAAATTAGATATCTTCTTCTTCGTGAGCGTTTTGCAGACAAATGCAAATGTCTTCGACCATGCAATTCACAGCCTGAAGGCAGAGAATGTAATTTTCAATTTCATGTGTTTTGAATAAGAAATTGCATTTGAATATTTTTATATTTTGGAGGGAGAGGACTGTGTAGATAAATATGCACTTTGCCTCACCTCCTCCCAATTATTTAAATATTTACATACAAGAGGCTGAAGAAGTCCACTAGGAATTTAAAGACCTCTAAGTATTCTAAAGGCAGCAAAAGACCCGTAGGTCTTCTAAAGGCAGGAGAAGACCTGTAGGTCTTCTAAAGGCAGTAGAAGACCTGTAGGTCTTTTAAAGGCAGTAGAAGAAACATGCAGCTCTTCTAGACCATATAATAAGAGCTGCAGCTTTTCTATGCGCCATAGAAGACATGCAGCTTTTCTATTAGCCATAGCAGACCAGCAGCTTATCTAGGGACCATAGAAGACCAACAGCTCATCTAAGGACCATAGAATACCAGCAGCTCTTCTAGGGACCATAGAAGACCAGCAGCTCTAATAGGGATCAGAGCAGACCTGCAGCACTACTAGGGGCAATGGAAGACGTGCAGCTCTTTTAGGCGCCATAGAAATCTGCAGCTCTTCTAGACCATATAAGAAGAGCTGCAACTTTTCTATGACATGCAGCTCTTCTATGCGCCATAGAAGACATGCAGCTTTTCTATTAGCCATAGAAGACCAGCAGCTCATCTAGGGACCATAGAAGACCAGCAGCTCATCTAGGGACCATAGAAGCCCAGCAGCTCATCTAGGGACCATAGAAAACCTGCACCTCTTCTAGGGGACATAGAGTACCAGCAGCTCTTCTATGAGCCATAGAAGACCAACAGCTCTTCTATGAGCCATAGAAGACCAACAGCTCTTCTATGAGCCATAGAAGACCAACAGCTCTTCTATGAGCCATAGAAGACCAACAGCTCTTCTATGAGCCATAGAAGACCAGCAACTCTTCTATGAGCCATAGAAGACCAGCAACTCTTCTATGAGCCATAGAAGACCAGCAACTCTTCTATGAGCCATAGAAGACCAGCAGCTCTTCTATAGAACCATAGAAGACCCACAGCTCTTCTATGAGCCATAGAAGACCCACAGCTCTTATATGAGCCATAGAAGACCCTCAGCTCTTCTATGAGCCATAGAAGACCCTCAGCTCTTCTATGAGCCATAGAAGACCAGCAGCTCTTCTATGAGCCATAGAAGACCAGCAGATCTTCTATGAGCCATAGAAGACCAACAACTCTTCTATGAGCCATAGAAGACCAAAAGCTCTTCTATGAGCCATAGAAGACCAACAGCTCTTCTATGAGCCATAGAAGACCAACAGCTCTTCTATGAGCCATAGAAGACCAACAGCTCTTCTATGAGCCATAGAAGACCAACAACTCTCCTATGAGCCATAGAAGATCTCAAGCTCTTCTATGAAGACCTCAAGCTCTTCTATGAAGACCTCAAGCTCTTCTATGAGCCATAGAAGACCTCAAGCTTTTCAATGAGCCATAGAAGACCTCAAGCTCTGCTATGAGCTCTTCTATGAGCCATAGAAGACCTCAAGCTCTGCTATGAGCTCTGCTATGAGCTCTTCTATGAGCCATAGAAGACCTCAAGCTCTGCTATGAGCTCTTCTATGAGCCATAGATGACCTCAAGCTCTGCTATGAGCTCTTCTATGAGCCATAGATGACCTCAAGCTCTGCTATGAGCTCTTCTTTTTTTTTTAACAGAGCTTGAGGTCTTCTATGAGCCATAGAAGACCTCAAGCTCTGCTATGAGCTCTTCTATGAGCCATAGAAGACCTCAAGCTCTTCTATGAGCCATAGATGACCTCAAGCTCAGCTATGAGCTCTTCTATGAGCCATAGAAGACCTCAAGCTCTGCTATGAGCTCTTCTATGAGCCATAGAAGACCTCAAGCTCTGCTATGAGCTCTTCTATGAGCCATAGAAGACCTCAAGCTCTGCTATGAGCTCTTCTATGAGCCATAGATGACCTCAAGCTCAGCTATGAGCTCTTCTATGAGCCATAGAAGACCTCAAGCTCTGCTATGAGCTCTTCTATGAGCCATAGAAGACCTCAAGCTCTGCTATGAGCTCTTCTATGAGCCATAGAAGACCTCAAGCTCTGCTATGAGCTCTTTTATGAGCCATAGAAGACCTCAAGCTCTGCTATGAGCTCTTTTATGAGCCATAGAAGACCTCAAGCTCTGCTATGAGCTCTTCTATGAGCCATAGAAGACCTCAAGCTCTGCTATGAGCTCTTCTATGAGCCATAGAAGACCTCAAGCTCTGCTATGAGCTCTTCTATGAGCCATAGAAGACCAGCAGCTCTTCTATGAGCCGTAGAAGACCAGCAGCTCTTTTATGAGCCGTGGAAGACCAGCAGCTCTTCTATGAGCCGTAGAAGACCTGCAGCTCTACTGGGAGCCGTAGAAGACCTGCAGCTCTTCTCTTCTCTTATATGAGCCATACAACACCTGCAGCTCTTTTAGGGATCATAGAAGACTTGCAGCTCTTCTAGGGACCATAGAATACTTTCAGCTCTTTTAAGGGCCGTAAAAGACTAGCAGACCTGCATATCCTCCATGTTCCGGAAAAGACCTCCATGTCCTCCAAGGCCAGTGGCACCTTATTTCCCTCCTTGTCTTTTATCTTCTAAAACTTTTTCTTTAATTGGCCTAGGGTATCATGTTTGCCCTTCTGTCATTCTACGATGGTCTTTAATTTTCAGCGTATTTCTTTTATCGTCTTCCATTGTTGCCTTAATAGTTCTTGCAAAGTGCAGTGACGAGGATGGCAGCAACAAAAACAACAACTTCTACAAAGTAACAAAGACACAACAAATGTTTGCAAGTGTTTGACTGTGCCTGAAAATGAGAATGCCTTTGGTTTGAGAACTTCACGGTGCCTTCTCTTTTTCTCCCTCTCCCACCCCTTTTTTCTCTCTCCCTGGTTTCACTAAGTAATTGGTTAGAACTGTGTGTGTGAGAGAGAGGGGTTTCCATGTGTTGAGTGGTTGGGGTTTTTGTTTGGTTGCATGGCTGTCTGCCTGGTTGGTTTTGGTGGCTTTCAAGATCCTGCTTCGGTTTTTTTTTACTTGGCATAATTCTAGTCTCGTCTCGTCTTGGCTTAAATTTGGTCTTTTCATAGTTTTTTTTTTCGCCTGCCTCCTTTGAAGGGAAAATTGTTGCTGCAGTTGTTGGTAGTCGTGGTAGTGGGTTCTAGTGCTTAAAAAGGAACCTGCCGTTACGAACTTGCAAAAGCATGCCAATGATTATGACCACTTCTTGCCTGCTCAGCAGCAGGCAAGCGGAAGCAAGTGACTACAGTATGTTGAAAGGAAAACATATTAAGCTGAAAGCGTGGTAAGGAACCCCTACTCACCCCCACCCTCTAAAGATGTTTTTTAGGACTTGTTGTCCTTCCTCTTAGTTTCCTTCATTCCTGCAGTTGTTGTGATTTCCAGCCAAGAGAAAAAGGCGTTTGTAAGCACAAAAAAGTAAAGCAGGAAAAACAAATTTTTCTCCTCCTCTCCCTCTCTTCTTCTCTCCCTGCTTTTCTCTTCCGCCTTCATTGTACATGCATGCATTCTTTGGGTAGTTAGTCTACTTTTTATTTTCAAGTTTTTGATTTCTTCAACTTTAGTTTTTTTCATCTCCTCCTCTTCCTAACCACCCCCTCCCCCCTGCCCCTAGCCTGGGAAACAAAAGTGAAAACCATTTTAGGTTCATGGATGGCCTGCATCGCCCTGGCAAGTGAAAAAAAATAAGACAAATTTAATGTGTACTTGTTTTCTTCTACTTCGCAAACGGTTTTTGCTTCTTGTTGTTGGCAGTTTTTTTCTCCACATCTCCTCTTCCTCCTTTTCTTCTTATTATTATAGTTATTATTCTTTGTGTCGTTGGAAAATTTATAGCGTTGTTTTGCAAAAATTGCACAAGTTTTCTTTTTTTGTTGTTGTTTTGGGAGCGAGGAAAAACAACCTGACTTTGATAGCTGAAGGAAACTTCAGAAGAAATATGTGTGCGGGTGCCTGACTTGATACACGTCATATGCCGGAATGGAGGTCAAAAGACACTGAGAATGGTAATTTTTAAGGTAAATTAAGGGAATTTGCTTTAAGAGCAGTGCCATCGGGGGGCGTATAATGAATAATTGGAATAATATTCATCATACGCCCCAAGGGAGCAAACAAATAAATATGATTTTTATATTTCGGCTAAGGGGCATATGATAAGTACAGGGCAACAGGGAAAGTAAAAAAAAACTAACAAACAAAAAATAAAATATTTTTGCAATTCTATTTTTTTAGATATTTTATTCTATTTTTTATTTTTATTTTTTAAGGACAATTTCAAATGTGGATTTTTATACCCTCAGCCATAAGGTTGGAGAGAATTTATATAATTTGATATGTGCCTCATCAAAATAACGATTTTAGACCCTAGGTCTTTTTAGGCCAAATCTGTTTCAAGACATTTGGAGTAGATCTAGCGATGTACGTTCTTTGGTCTGTCTGTCTGTCTGGCTGGTCCGCACGATAACTCTTGAAGGGAGTATCCGATTTGATCCAAACTTGGTACATCGTCATATTATTTTCAAACTTAGAACGAGTTCGGAGATGGGCAATATCGGTCCACTCCTTCTGGTACCTCCCCCACAAAAGGTCGAAATTTTCAAAAAATATATTTTTTGCACAGAAAGAGAATCGATCACCCAATTTTGCTCCAACTTTGCAAATCCTAATATGTCCATCAGTGCTAGGTCATATGTAAAAATGGACAATATCGTTGAACTCCTTCAAGTACCTCCCCCACAAACGGTCAAAATTTTGAATATGCGTGCAGCTCATATAACTCCAATAAAATGTGACATAAGAGCCCGATTGCCTTCAAATTTCACACATCCCAATTATTTTATTAACCCAAGATCTGCTGCGAAGATGGAAAGTATCAGTTCACTCCTCTTGGTACCTCCCCCACAACAGGTCGAAATTTTCAAAAAATATATTTTTTGCACAGAACGAGAAAGGATCATTCAATTTTGCTCTAACTTTGCAAATCCCAATATCTGCATCAGTGCTAGGTCATATATAAAAATGGACAATATCGGACCACTCCATCAAGTACCTCCCCCACAAATGGTCGAAATTTTGAATAATTACAACTCTCATAAAATGTGAGATAAGAGCCCGATTGCCTTCAAATTTCACATATCACAATATTTTTAGTAGCCCGAGGTCTGGTGTGAAAATGGTATATATCAGTCTACTCCTTTTGGTACCTCCCCCACAAAGGGTTCAAAATTTTGAATGTGCATGAAGCTCATAAAACGCGAAATTAACATCCGAATCCATTCAAACTTGGCACATCTCAATATTTCTATCAACACAAGATCTGTTATAAAGATGGTAGATATCGGGTCATTCCTTGTGGTACCTCCCTCACAAAGGGTTCAAAATTTTGAAAAACTAAAACGATCATAATATCCGAAATAAACTTCTAATTCGCTTCAAATTTCACGTATATCATTATTTATACTAACACCAGATTTGCTGTGAAAATGTGATATATCGGTCTACTCCTTCTGGTACCTCCCCCACAAAGGGTTCAAAATTTCGAATATTCATAGACCTTATAAAACGTGAAATAACCATCCGATTCCATTCAGACTTGGCACGTCTTTATATTTCTATTAAAACAAGATCTGTTTTAACGATGGTAAAGATCGGACCATTCCTTCTAGTACCTCCCCCACAAAGGGTTCAAAATTTGGAATAATTATAACTCAAATAAAATGTGACGTAAGAGCCCGATTATCTTCAAATTTCACATATCACAATATTTTTATTAACCCAAGATCTGGTGCGAAGATGGGAAGTATCGGTAGACTACTTCTGGTACCTCCCCCACAAAGGGTTCAAAATTTCGAATATTCATAGACCTTATAAAACACGAAATTAACATCTAATTCCATTCAGCCTTGGCACATCTTAATATTTCTATCAACACAAGGTCTGTTATAAAAATGGTAGAGATCGGACCATTCCTACTGGTACCTCCCCCACAAAGGGTTCAAAATTTTGAATAACCAAAACGATCATAAAATCCGAAATAAGCATCCGGTTCTCTTAAAATTTCACACATGCCATTATTTTTACTAACACAAGATTTGCTGTGAAAATAGGATATATCGGTCCACTCCTTCTGGTACCTCCCCCACAATGGGTTCAAAATTTTAATTAACCAAAACGATCATAAAATCCGAAATACGCTTCAGATTCTCTTCAAATTTCACGTATGCCATTATTTTTGCTAACACAAGATTTGCTGTGAAAATGTGATATATCGGCACACTCCTTCTGGTACCTCCCCCACAAAGGATTTAAAATTTTGAAAAACAAAACACTCATAAAACTCGAAATAAATATCTAACTCTCTAAAAATTTCACACATACAAACATTTTTTTAACGCAAGATCTGTTGTGAAGATGATAGATATCTTCCAAACCTTTCTGGTACCTCGCCCACAATTTTAAAATTTTTCATGGACGTTGTTTAAACTTTATTTTTCAAAAATAAAACACATTTTGCATTTTCTCCTTCTATTTACTTCCAAAGCCCCCAAAAGTATGCTTTAAATTGTTTGCTAAAGTTGTGAGAATGCTATTTGAAAACAATTTCACCTGGCCCAGGTGAGACCTGTTTAAATATGCCTCCTAATATTGTTGTTGTTGTCGTTGTTATTCTTTCCATTGTCACTCGCTGTAAAACAAATTAAAAAATAATTTCTCTCAAAAAAAATAAAAAAACATTCCAGGAGGGAGATAAACCGTGTTGTCCTTTTTATCACAACAACTGCTCATATTGTTTGCAGATGAAAGATATGATAATTTGTTGGAAATTATTATTTATTTTTTGTTGTTCTTTATTTTTTCTCCGCATGCCATGCCTTCCATCCCTTGGCTCTTTGCTGATTTTGGAGATAACCTTATTTAACATGTCATTCTTTGTTAGGGGTTCCACTTGTCGGAGGTAGGATCAGATACACGGGCCGGCTACATTTCCACTTGAAAAATCAAGAGCTTTTGTGTGGCTGTTATAATGGAGTTCCTAGAAAACAAGGAAGACGACGAAGACGAAGAAGGAAGAAGGAAACAAACTTTAAATCAAAATTACACTTGGGACTTAAGGCTCAAAGTTTGTTTGTTCCATTGTTGCTGTTGTTGTCTTCGTCTTTTTTGTTCTTGTTAAGGCAGACGTTAAAGTTGGCACTTTACTTCTACACTTCTAGATAAAGACTTGTCGGTATGGCTGTCCGGCCTTTTTTAAGAAAGCCCTGGCGTTTAAAACAACACTTTTCCACATTCTCTTCGGTAAAACAATGGAGGCGACATCTACACACAAATGCCTTAGAAATACTCAAGCAGGGCATTGTTATGGCAAAACAATAACAATGAGATAAAAAACATTGCAACAACAACAGCTATAGTAAAGCACCCATTAAATCATAATACTCAAGCTTCCCCTCTCCCTTCAACCGAGACGCTCTCAGAGAATGGGAGGCCGGCCAACAATTGAATGCCAGGGCAAAGAGTAACAAAACGGTGCAAAATGTTTAATTGTTTCTGTTTTTTTTTTCTCATTTCTCTTCAATTGCATAGTTGTGACACAAACACACATACACTCTAAGTCATTCACTCACTTATGAATTGGTGTGAGTGCAATAACTATTGTTGAGCATACTCAACACAGTAGTGTGTTGCAATTGGCCTTTGTTGGGATGAACAAACGTTGCTTTTACTCTCCTTCAATTGCCCACACACACGCATGCACACACACCCACCTACTCTAGCGGCCCATAACAGTCAGAGTCATACGTAAACATAATAAGCCTTAGGCAAAGCACTTGTATTAACCCACACAATACTCACACACACACACCCACTCTTCACTAGCAACTCAATGACTCAGCCATTGCACGAGAGAGAGAGAATGAGAGCCAGAATGGGGGACAAAGAGGCAAAATTAATTAAAACATTGCTTATTTTCAATTAATAAATATTCTTGAGTATATCGTTATGATAATTATATATGTACACACAATAACAATAACAACACACACACAATACAAACAACAACAATATGTACACAACTCTGTTTATTACACTTTGTAATTGTATAAACACGATTAATATTATGGTTGTTTGCCATTCAATAAACATAAAGTTGTTTAATGAATAAACTACATAATTATTTTCTCGGTGTAAGGGAGAGAGAGATAAAGGAGGCAGTGAGTGGCAGACAGGCACCCACGCAAATGCTCTTGACATTGAAATGAGAGATAGAGAGGCAGTGTAATTAGCCATACTATGATCTTTAAGCAGACCCTTATGGCATATGTGTTTAAAAATTAAAAAGAGAAAAAATTAACAGAAATTAAAAAATAAAATATAAAATAAATTAAAAAATAAAAATAAATTAAAAAAATAATATCTAAAATAATATTTAAAATAAAAATATTAAATCATATTTACAAATTTGAGCTTGGATTTTTTTTTTTCAAATCTACATTTGAAAATGGTGCTTGGGAAAATGTTTTTAAAAAAATCACGTTTAAAAATGGTGCAAGGTTGTTAGAAATATTGAGATTTTCTAAATCTGAATGGAATCGGATTTTTATAAGCTTCATGGATATTCAAAATTTTGACCCTTTGTGGGAGAGTACAAGAAGAAGTGGGCCGATATGTCCCATTTTCACACTAGACCTTGGGTTAATAAAAATATTGTGATGTGTGTATTTTGAAGTGAACCTGATGCATATTTCGGATTTTATGATCGTTTTGGTTATTCAAAACTTTGATCATTTGTGGGGGAGGTACCAGAAGAAATGGTCTTATCTCTACCATCTTTACAACAGATCTTGAGATGTGCCAAGTGTGAATGGAATCGGATATTAATTTCGTGTTTTATGAGCTTCATGAATATTTAAAATATTGACCCTTTGCCTTTATCTCGTCTATGTTTAGACTTCCAAGAAAGTCTATTTATTTATGAACCGGCTTTTCTCTTCAGAGAAATGTTCTCTTTCAACAGCAGAAGGAGATCACTTTTCTTTTTTGGCTTGATATCAGCTCATCTATGCAGACGTCGTGGCCTGCCTTTAGATGGTCTACATATGGTCTTCTAAGACAGGCTGCAGCTCGACTACTTATATCCTCTTTGGCCTGGCCTGACCCGACCTTAGCTCATCTAGTATGTCTTCTATACATGAATACTTAATATACTGCCCGGTGGGGCTTTTCTATCTATAGACTCTCTAGGCAGCCTTTAGCTCGTCTATGTATAAACTACCTGTCTAAATTAAGACTTCTTGTCGGATCTTCATTTCGTCCATAAGTGACCACGTTTCTGGCGACTTTAAGAACTATCTTGACATGACTTTACATACTCCCAGGCCTGTCTTCAGTTTGTCTACATAAAGACTCCCTGACGGGTTTTCATCGCGTTTATATGTGGACCTTCTGGCCTCCTAAGCCAGTCTTCTTCTCGTCTACCTATAGGCGCTCTGGCCAACCTTCAGCTCATCTATCTATAGACTATGTGGTTCTTAGCTCGTCAAGTTATAGGCTCCCTAGTATGTCTTCAGATGTCTAAATTAAGACTTCTTGGCGGATCTTCATCCTGTCCATAAGTGACCACATTTATGGCGTCTCTAAAAACCATCTTCACATGGCTTTTCATACTTCAAGGCCTGTCTTCAGTTTGTCTATATAAAGGCTTCCTAACGGGTTTTCATCTTGTTTATATGTGTACCTTCTGGTCTCCTAGAATCTCTGGTCAATCTTCAGCTCATCTATCTATAGACTATCTGGCAAGTTATTAGCTCGTCAAGATATAGGCTCCCTAGTATGTCTTCAGATTGTCTAAATTAAGCTTTCCTGGCGGATTTTCATTTTGTCCATATGTGACCATATTTATGGCGACTTTAAAAACTATCTTGACATGACTTTACAGGCTCCCAGGCCTGTCTTCAGTTTGTGTATATAAAAACTCTCTGACGGGTTTTTCATCTCGTTTATATGGGTACCTTCTGGCCTTCTAAGCCAGTCTTCCTCTCGTCTACCTATAGACGCTTTGGTCAACCTTCAGCTCATCTATCTATAGGCTCTCTGGCCAGCTCATCTTCATATAGACGCTCTGCTGTGCCTTTAGCTCTACTAAATATAGACTCCCAGGTATGTCTTCAGTTTAAATAAATGTCGACTCCCTTCTTCTTCATTCCTTTCCTATGTGGCCACATTTAAACCGACTATAAAGGCTATCTGGACTTGGATTTACATACTCCCAGGCCTGTCTTCAGTTTGTCTATAAAGAGGCTCCCATGAGTATTTTCAGATTCTGTAACTTTTCTTCAGCTGATCTTTGTGTATATTCCCTCACCCTCACCTCCTGGGCATCAGTTTGTCCCATAAGCCGCCTCTCCGCTCCCCTCCCTTCTCTTTTTTCCACCCCATCCTTTTAATGCTTTTCCATCCTCTGCTCGGCTGGCACATAAATTCCCCACAAAATATGGAAGATTGGATTGTGTCTGTCACATTTATAGTTCATGGGTTAATTGAGTATTTTTCTTTGGTAATTAAGCTCGTCTGTTTGAGACATTGGTTCATGGTTTCCTTCACATTTTTTCCAAAGGATCAAAGGTCACATACAGCTGTATATGGCAACAGTTGTGTGTACCCTATACGAAACTAACTGCCATACTTAAATATATTACAGCTAAATACATATAAATAATGACGTTCTAAATATATATATTTAATTTACTGATGTATGTATGTGTGCTGCATACGCATGTGTGTGTGCGCGCGGGCGATGTATTACACCTTAAAGGTAATTAAAACGGAGAAAGATTGCTGAACAATGAAATTACATTTTCATGATATGACGTTTCTTTTTATTACTTTTCTCGATGTTTTATGGGAGATTCCGATGTTGCCAAAGACTTATGCCAGGGTGGCTAGGGGAGAAGGAGGGAGCAAAGGAGTATTGTTACAGGAAGGTAATTTACTTGAATAAATGAACACACATAAAAATTGTTATCGTTTGGAGATATTACATTAACACTTGTAAGTTTCAAGTGTATATGTGTGTTTCACACACACATACTCACACCCTTAAATATTGTTATTATATTGGCATGTCAGTCTGAGTGACATTAAGTGTGAAAATATTGTTGTTTTTTTATTGTTAAATAACTCTGAAACATAAAACACTTTGATTCCTTTGCGTATCAAGGTTTTACAGTGAAAGCATCAAGAAAATGTAAAGCATGCTTTTAGGCGTTAGTACATTTTTCTCATATCTCTGCATTTTAATACTTTTAAAGACTTAATTACTGGATTTTTAGTTAATTTCTTTGAAATAAAAGTGTTTACTCTAGATTCCCATAATTTAATTAATAATGTTGTTGATTTGTTAAATAAATTTCTGCTAAATTTGCACTCTATTAACAATAATATTTACACAACTAATTTTGTGTGGGGGATAAATGTTTTCTAAACGCTTTTTCATTTCCTTGTGTGTAGTTCTCTCTATATGTTGATATGTCTGTCTGTCTGTGTGTGTGCGTGTGTGTACGTTTGTGTTATTGCATTGCAAAATGTCAAACCACATTTGTGTGGTATTTTCTATGATTTGTGGTTGGGAAATACTGTAGCGTTTTTATGTGTTGGTTTATGCACTTTGCAGTTGTGTTTACATTTTTTAGTTGTTGTTGTCGTTGTTGGCTCAACTTAATGACAGTTTATCAATTATTGCTAAATTTTCATGGTTAGCCATGTTTCAAAAGAAAAAACAATAACATGTAATTGTTATAAAATTAATTAAAATTAAAAAAATTGTATGTCATAAAAATTAAAACAAACATCAAGTTGAAACATGGTATCACTTAATTAAATCAATTAAGATAAATATTTTTTTATACCCTACAACACTATGTGTTGGGGGTATTATAAGTTTGATTGGCCCAAAAATTATGTAACACCACGAAATATTGGTTTCCCATATAGGAAAGTATATATGGATCTTCCTAGCTCGCCGAGCTGAGTCGATCTAGCTATGTATGTCCGTCCGTCCGTCTGTCCGTCTGTCCGTCTGTCCATGTTAATTTGTAATCACGCTACAGGTCGCAATTATGGCCCGATCCTTACGAAATTTTGCACGCAGGTGGGGTTTGGGTCAGAATAGAACCCTATTGCTTTTGAAGATGATCGCCAAATGTTTAGGGGTTGAAATGGACCAAATACTGAAAAAATGTCGGATTTTGCAGTAGCTCTACAGGTCGCAATTATAGACCAATCGACGCGGAATTTCGCATGTAGCTAGAGTTTAGGGCAGGGAAGAAGCCTACCAATTCGGGTGGTCATCGGATAATATTTAGCGGGTAAAATAGACCATATCTTTTGTGTTGAAAAAAATCAAAATTTTTCATTAAAACGCGAATATTTTAAATCCCGGCATTATCACAAAGCCATCACAAGGTTACTAACTGACCTTTACATTGATGTTAACATCCAACAAATCGGATACATAGCAAAATATGTGCGATATATATGTCTATCAAAGAAGATATGCTTGAAAGATCTCTTATATGTCGAGAACGGCTGAACTGATTTCGACAGTTCTCATTAATTCAGAATGGCCTCTTGGCAGGAAAGAAAAAACATCTAAAAAATCGTATAAAAATATCTCTCTAAAGATGAAAATATTGATTTTCTAAAATTTTCTCATATTTTTTCAATTTTGTCATATTTTTGGCATATTTTCATTTTGAATTAAACATTTGGTAATATTTCTACAGCTAACAAAACTAAGTAGTTAGGATATCAGGATATCATATACAGATCGCATTTATGGCCCGATGCTTACGAAATTTTGCATGGGGATAAGATGAGGGTCAGAATAGAAGCCTACTCTTTTTGGAGATGATCGCCATATATTTAGGGGTTGAAATGGACCAAAAAACTGCAAAATTGTCAGCAGGTCGTAATTATCGCCCGACCCTCACGCACCAAAAATATTCAATGTGCGAAATAGTTTGCCAACTTTTGTAGATAAAATACGAAAATGTCCATTCCAGTGACTTTTTGGAGAATTCACAAATACAGGAAAGACGCATTTCTGACTATTTCGTTAAGGCTGATTTCTTTGAAGAATATAGTCAAATGTCTGTATCTCATATGAATGCGTTTCAGTCAAAAACCAATAATAAATGTTAATCTTTTGCCACTTCTGAGAGATTATAGGTCTTTGGGAAATATTGGTTCCAGATCTAGGAAGACGATTTAAGTACAACATCTACCAATAAATTGGAAATCAGCAAATTAGTTTAAGTTGCTATTATTCGAAGATTAGAGAACGAAACCTGATGGTTTTCTTTTATTATTTGTCACAATATCTTGTGGAATTCATTCGAGTATCTCGCCTATATAAACTGTATCACTTATTATAGTGTTGTAGGGTATTCAACGGTCGGGCCCGCTCGACTGTAGCCTTTGCTTACTTGTTTTGCCATAGGGATGTATTTCTGGACATAATGAATAAAGGTTGCTTTTGAGAGAGAATATATCCATTCAAAGAAATGGGCCATACTTTTTCTGTGAGAAACCAAAGTCTCTTCTCAAAGGCAATTAAACAATGTTGCATAGGAGAAAGGGGGCGGGTTCCACAGAAGCAAAAAGTCTAAGAAAAGAGATATTTCCCCGTCGAAAAAAATCTTTCAGGAGTGGGAGCCCTTCACCACAGGTAAGAGGATTCTTTCCACATTTGGTTATTTTTATAGAGAAAAAGAGAAGGAAAATACGGTATTTCAATGAAGAAAGTGAGGACTTCTGCAGATAATTAATATCTTCTATTCACAGGAGAAGGTAGACCTGGCATAATTGGCTTCTTCCATTGTAGAAACCGTGTTCTTTCCATATAGAAAATTTACTTTATAGTGAGACATTTTCCATACCGGAAAGGGTTTTTTTCCAGAGAGAAAAGATAATTTAATCATAAAAGAAAAAATACATTTCCTATTGGGAAAATAAGTAGTTCTATAGAGAATAGATGGATGGTTAGAAAGTTCTTCAAAGAAAACTGGTCTTTAGTCTGGTCTTTAGCTCGACTTTTTATAGACTCCTTTATATGCAATATATGGTCTTCAGCTCTTCTAGGAATAGAATACCAAGAATGGATTTCAGCGTGTTTAGGAACCGATTCCCAGGCCTGGAACAGCTCTTTTATGTATGGACCCCAGAAGGCTTCCAGGCCAGACGTAGATTCCCAGGTCCTGTCTTGCCAACTCACTCTCATTGCCAGGATAGACATTCATCTCATTCATTTGTAAACTCCAAACTCTGCCTTTCAGCTCGTCTATGAATATGTAGACTACCAAGAATGGATTTCAGCTTATTTTGGAATCGTTCCCAGTCCTGCGACAGCTCTTTTATGTATGGGCTAACAGACCTTGCTTTCAGATCTTCTGTGTAGAAGGCTTCCAAGCCAGACATGGATTACCAGGTCTTGTCTAACCAGACTGGACCTTTATATCCTTAATTTGTTGACTCCTCAATCTGCCATTCAGCTATGGACTCCCATGCATTATATGAATAGACTACCAAGAATGGATTTCAGCTTCTCTAGGAATCAGCTTCTCCCAGGCCTGGAACAGCTCTTTTATGTATGGGCTCCCAGACCTGGTTTGAATCTCCTCTGTGTAGAAGGCTCCCAGCCTCAGCTCAATCTCATTTTCTCATAGACTTCTAATCGTGTCCTCCACCTTATTAGAATAATGATTCCATGATCGTCATCTCGTTTATTTATAGACTCCCAAACCTGGCCTTTATATGGACCTCTTGGCCTGGTATTTATATCGACTTCCAAGCCCCACCTTCACCTCTTCTATAAACTGATCTTTATATATGAATTTCCAAGTCTGTTCTTCAGCTATTTTGTATATAACTACAGGTCTAGATTTCCAGTTCTGGACTTCAGTTCGTCTAGGAAGCGACTCCCAGGCCTGGTACATCTAATCTCTGTATAGGTTCTCAGAGCTAGTTCTTGAGCTCTTCTATGTATAAGGCTCCCAGGCCTGGCCTTTACATGAAGCTTACTTCCCATTCTGAATCTTTATCTCACTCATTTGCAAACTCTCAACCCTGCCCTTAAGCTCAATTAGATTATGGATTCCCTGACCACCTGTTTATAGACTCCTAAGCCTGGCCTTTAAATAATTCATATATGGATTATCGGGACTGATCTTCAGCTCGTCTTTATATAGACTTCCAGATGTCGACTTTAGAACCTCTATGTGTAGACTTCTAGGCCTGGACGTCAAATTGGCTCTGTTTAATCTTGCAGATCTCGTCTTCAACTTGTCAATATATAGACTCCAAAGCATGACCTTCGTCCTGGCTTTCCACACGTTTATGTATAGATTCTCTCCCATGACTTAAACCTCGTCTTGATATAGACTCCCAGGCCTGGTTTTTAACTTCTTTTTAACTTTAACTTTTTATTGAGATAAAGAAATTCTTTAAGTCTATTTAAATAACAAAATTTATAGAACTCCACTCTCCCTTATCGAATATCTCCGCTCCTCTTCTTCGTCTCTTCTCTTGGTATTATGGGATTTGGTTGCAACTCTGCATATTTCTTCAGGCAGCCAATTTTTATTTACCTAAAATGAAACGAGCAGCAAGAAAAAGAGAGGTTAAATAGAACTTAATTCTAAAACTTTGCCAAGAATTAAGAATTGTGGCCCAGGATAGGCTGAGGTTACCCTCTTAACTCTTCGATGCACCTACCTTTGGGGCAGCACGAACTTGTGTAATCACAGCGGAGTTACGGTCTTTCTCTGGTACCACAAACTTGAAAATTGGTCGAAGTAGCGAAAAGTAGACAATCTCGGCAATGGAAATGAAACTGAAGCCCATAAAAAGACCCAAAATGCCACCGGTATTGGCTAAAAAGAGAAGAGAAGATCGATGTTAATATTAATTAAGGTTATGGTACATATGCAGCTTGGCATTATGGCATGGCATATTGAATAGAGAATGTTGGAGCCGCTCTAGAATCCGGCGTCATTTTGGAGGAAATACATAAAGAGCTTTTTTGACTGGCATTAGTCATCGACTGCCTTCTTCGTAAATGAACAAAGGAGCCTAGGGCCCAAATCGAACTAAGTCAACCTAAAACTCCTTTGTTACTCTACGAAAAAGCCAGTCGATGATTTATGCCGGTCAGAAAAGTTCTTTGAGTACTTCCACCTTTATTATTAATACACCATGCCTTGATGCCAAGCTTTTATGTATCATTAGTTTTACTCTTAACCTACACAAAAATTCCGTAAATCCAATATAGACATTTTTCAGTTCCGCATTGATGACCGATTCGCGATAGTAAAAATGTATAACGGCAATATTGCGTTGCACCTCCTCCTTGGGCAAGTTTGTCAAAATTTCACTCTGTATGGTGTAATTGTGCATGGCCAGGGGTGAAGAGAATGCATCCGGCATAAAGGTCAAATCAACACAAGGCGTATGACAACGGGACATACATCTTCCAGCTGGATTCTGTGTCAACTTTGCCTTTTCAATGCAAAACAATCGACTGATATTACAAAATGTTGCATTGTCATAGATTACCGGCAAATAATAGGGTATACAGCCGCAATGCTCTATCAGGAAGGCGGACAAACATTCATTTTCACAATGTGTCTTCGTGTAGTAACGATAAAAGACGAGCTGCTGTTCATCGAGAAAGACACAACGACGTCGGCGACGATTTATCGAGCGAATGGCCGGCGACGATTCGGTGAGTTGGGCATCAATGCGAAATCGTGTCTCCGAACCCAAGGGTACGGCAACACCTCCCTCGCTTATCAGAGGTCTATCCACTGGACTGCCTAAATTCACCTTGAACCCAGCACCACTACTCGACGAGCAGTAGTATTCATCCACATCGGCATTTAGCATGACGGAAACGCCCAGCGAGATACCAGTTCCTGGAAGAGAGAGAGAGAGGGGGGGGGGGGGGGGGGAGAGAGGAATATATTTTTTTAAATTTAGTTGCTTTTTTCGAAGACTTACCATAAGTCGGCCTTGGATAATATTTTGGTGGTAATTTCGTGGGATAGCCTGTTTCGGGATTCCAATCAATTGGTACCAGATCCGGACCATGTATCAGGTCATTCAGAGTCCGATAGCTGTAAGGTTTTCTTTACATGTAGAGGTTTGCTTCCACAAAGAGGATTTCCCCAAAGCAAGGTTGGGAGAAAAACAATGCAATGGGAAATATTTGAGTTTGTAGGTGTAAAGAGAGAAGTAAGCTCATCCATCCGCTCTTCCTCTCTCTCACACGCATCATTATTATAGTACGTTTACAGTTTCCCGTATTGCGTCAAACGTCAAACAAGTCCTCATAAGAGAAGTTAACAAGGCAAAAACCCTCTAATGTAAACATAGTATCAGGGCCATATGTTAAGTGACTTTAAGACATTTATACCTTTGCAGAATAAGGAAGGTAACTTAGTGCAAGCTTTCAAATTTATACCTTTAAAGACATCCCATAGACAAAATGTATATTCATTAACCTATTGTGTGCAAACCAATCAGGGATGGAAAGCTGTTTTCAATGAAGTTAAATCGGATCAAATCAGATATAGGAACCTGTTTTCCATGAATAAAATATAATTAAATCAGAGATGGGAACCTATTCTCTATGCAGTTTAATTTGACAGAAAATACTGAGCTGGATGTTATTATTTGAAAAGAGATTACCTTCTTAGTTCTATTATACCAGATACATGGAAGATTTATCTCATATGTATAGAAGAAATTTCAGGTATATAGAGCGATTGGAATATATCCTCTATACTTGAAAGAGATCTTCATTGTGTAGAAAGGACATTGTAAATGAAGTAGGGATCATCAATTCACAAAATACATTTTCGATCTATAAAAACCTTTTTTAAAACTCTTTTGGAAGATCTCTTCTTTGTAGTGGATCAGCCTGTACTAGGATTGCCCCTTTAATTGTATAATATACTTATCCGTTATGGAACGTTCTACTGACTTTCCCTTGTACAGAAAACGCGGATGCAAGGTGTTAAAGGCACAGCAAAGACCCTCATCGGTGACGACTTCACGAAACAATTCACTGCAATTGACATCCACGGAACTGAGTTGACAGGCCACAAGCATTCGGGAACAGGGCTGGGAATGCTGAATTAAAGGGGAAAAATAAAAAAGAGATTAAAATATAATTGTCGATATGCTGATAGATAAATTAGGTCTATCTGGCTAACAATTATTCCGGGTATAGAATTTAATCCGGGTATAGATTTTGTATGTAGACGCGCTATGAATTTTAAATCTTAAATCCCGTGACGTATACGTAATGGCAATGAATGTTCTTGGACTTATTATGAGAATACGTCCTATTACTTTCTGAGAAGGAAGTTTCTGGGCAATTCTTGCGGGAAAAGTAGTCAGACGGACCTATGCTCTCAGCTTATGCTGAAACATGTCCAGATACGGCTGGAAATGCACAAATAGCATATTTGGCTGGCTTAAGTCATCGGGTGGCTTCTTCGAATAAGAACAAAGGAGCCTAGGGCCAAAATCGAACTAAGTCAACCTAAAAGTCCTTTAGTTTTAGATTGACTTAGTTTTTAAGCCTAAAGCTGGAAATACATAAAGCGCTTATCTGGCTGGCTTAAGTCATCGGCTGGCTTCTTCGTAAATGAACAAAGGAGGTTTAGGTTGACTTAGTTCGATTTTGGCCCTAGGATCCTTTGTATGCTCTTTATGTATTTTCACCCTAAAGCTGGAAATACATAAAGAGCATATTTGGCTGGCTTAAGTCATCGGCTGGCTTCTTCGTAGATGAACAAAGGAGTTTAAGTTGACTTAGTTCGATTTTGGACCTTGGCCGATGACTTAAGCCAGCCAGATAAGCGCTTTATGTATTCTCACCTTAAGCCAGCCAAATAAACGCTTTATATATTCTCACCTTTAGACGGACGGACGGAACATGGTAGAAGAATACAGGTAGTCGCATCGACACAGCTGCTGGGACAATGAACTGTCAAACCTGAAAATTTTAAAATTGATAATTTTGAAATAAAAATTAGTTTAATTCGAGCAGATTACAACCTCCGAATGGCGTCGTATAAGAAAACAAGTAAAAATCCACTCATTTTTGAAAAAGAAATCAAATTTTTTTGCATATAAATGTTTCCAAGTTTTGATGCAACTACCTGTATTCTTCTACCATGGACGGACATTAGCCTGAATGATTTCAAATATCCTTACACGGCTATCGTTCAAAGAGACATTTGATCCAAAATCTTTATTTTGATGAAAAACATTTTTCCCTTCTCAAATGCTACATAACCTCAAACATAGCCAGAAAAACACTTACCGCAATAATAAATTCTGCAAGCTCCAGAGAATTGTTTTTAAACTCTTCCAAATTCTGGGTTTGGGGGTCATTGAAAATGTCCGAATGACACAAATACTGGAGAGCAGCATATTCCCGGGAGCCTCTGTAATTAAACAAAACAAAAAAACTCCAGCATTAAAGTGTCTCATTCCCTCTCCCTATATCTTCCTCTCTCTCTCTCTTTCTGGGAGAGTAAAACACCCAATTACTTTGTGTAGTTGGCAACCTTGGAATACATGGCCTGATTCATGTTGCACAGTGTCAATGCAGGCAGGGGAATCTTTAAAATTGGTGTTGGATGTGGACTAATGCCAATGATGACCGGTGTACTCTCCCATTTGGCATAGATGTTGGATATCAAATGGATCACGGTAATGCAACAAATTACAAAGGCGGCGAGAAAGAATAATCTGGACATAAGATTGAGGTTAGAAATGTCAAAAGAAGGATTTTTCGAATTTACTTTTCCCAGCCATTCAAGGAGTTGTCCACCAAATATTTCAAGCCATGCAGCGTTGTCTCCTGTAAGTATTTCTTAAGATTACCCAGGCAATAGACTTCTAATTGTTCTCTACGTTTTGGTTTCCTTGGCGGCTGCTGCTCCTGCGGATGGGCCATGGCGATGCGTTCAAGGGTTTAGCATTTACTAAAAACTTTGGATTGGATGGAACATATATCGATTTATAGTTTTAAGGTAATTGGATAAGAGCTAAATAGGTAGAGGCCTTTAATTAGTTACAAGCCATGAAATTAGATTTTAATGAGCTTTTCCAATTGCAGCCGGAGAAACGCCCGTTTTAATCAACCCAATGGATATTTAATGGAGGCTTTGACTTTGCTGAGTCATAGGGAGGTCATATAGAGGAGGCGATGAGCCAGGAACTGCACAGAGGGGAAATAATACACAGAAGGCCATAGGAAGGGAGTCATCTTCTCTCTGTTCAAAGTGCTTTCTTTTCCCAGTGAAAATATCCCTACTACTTCCATGGAAATCGCTCCATTTCCGCAATGGAAAGAATCCTCCCTCCTCTTCAAAAATAACCCGATATGGATTGCGCCCTATTTCGTCTATACAAAAATGCCTCTTCCTTCTTAAGGAAAAAGCGCTTTTCCTCCGTGGATAGAACCATCTTTTATTGACTTATTTAAAAATGTCCCTTTCTTCCTCCATGGATAGATCTATTGTTATTGACTTATTTACTGATGCCTTTTTCTTTTATACAAAGTTTTCTCTTCTATGAAAAGCTTTATCATGCCTATGGAAACCCCCCATTTTCCTATATCCAAATGTTTCCTCTTTGGAAAGAACCGCCTCTTCCCTCCTTGTAAACCACACTTTTCTCTGTGGAAATAATTAATTTTCCTCTATTGAAAGACCCTTAATTAATTTATGACAAATCCAATTTTCTCTATGGAAGGAACACTCTCCCTCTTTTCTCTATGGACAGAACCCTTCAACCTTTCCTATTAGGTATTGATCCCCTTCCTGCATTGAAAAAGTTCCGGGGATAACACGCTGATTAAATGCCTCTTGTGCTCATTCGTGGAAGGGCCGTTTTTCTTCCTATGTAATTAAAAAATGTCATTAAAACCAAATCCCATTACACGTAACAAATTAAGGGTCATTAATTTTGGTCACTTAATTGAAGTATTCCAACACAATCACACCTTCATCTTGCCATTATTACATAAACAACCGATGGTCTCTCATTTGGCATTCAACCATTGAACGTTACAGCATGGCCCATCCACTGCAACAGCAAAAACTCAAAAGAAGGGAGCAATTGGAAATCTATTGTATGGGTAATCTCAAGAAATATTTACGAGAAACAACATTACATGGCCTAAAGTATTTGGTGGACAATTCGCTAAACAATTGGGAGAAGTATGGCAACTTATATTTATAACTTCGCAATTTATAAATTCCGTTTCTTTTTCTTTCAGATTTTTCTTCCTCGCCGCCTTTGTCATCTGTTCCATTACGGTAGTCAATTTGATATCAAACATTTATGCCAAATGGGAGAGTACACCGGTCATCATTGGCATTAGTCCGCATCCAACGCCCATTGTAAAGATTCCCTTGCCCGCCTTGACTCTGTGCAATATGAATCAGGCCATGTATTCTAAGGTTGCCAACTACACCAAGTAATAAATTTAAGTTCCCTCAGAGTTCGGGGGAAGATAGAAAGCACAAAAAGCATTAGAATTTAAATTTTCCCTCCATTTTTCAGAGGCTCCAAAGAATATGCTGCACTCCAGTATCTTTGCTATTCGGAAATTATTCACAATCGTGAGATGGAAAAGTCCCCGGAATTTCAAAACAATGACATAAAACCCGCCGATTTCATTGTAAAGGTAGGTCTTTGCTTCCTTCGAATTTCAGCGTTTTAAATTATTTTACATTGTCGCTTTTTCAGCATTCTCAGCCCTGTTCACGAATGATTGTGGCCTGCCAACTTAGCTCCGTTGACATGGACTGCAGTGAATTGTTTCGCGAAGTCCTCACCGATGAGGGTCTGTGCTGTTCCTTTAATGGCTTGCATCCGAAATTTCTCTACAAAGGAAAGTAAGTGAGGAGAACAATGTCTATATTAGCTAAAATTCAATTCACACTAAAGTAGACTCACTAATGGACCCTATAGCTCGTCTACGAGTAGACTCACTGACCGACCTTTAGATGGTATAAATGTATTCTCAATTGCTGACTTTTATTTGAAAAATCCACCTTTGAAAGGGCCCTGAAATCAATTTTTAAAATCCAACTTTGAAAGAGCCCTGAAATCAATTTTTAAAATCCAACTTTAAAAGGACCTTGAAATTAATTTTTAAAATCCACCTTTGAAAAGGTCTTGAAATTTATTTTAAAAATCCAAATTTAAGAAGATCTTGAAATTTATTTTAAAAATCCGAATTTAAAAAGGCCTTGAAATTTATTTTAAAAATCCACGTTTTAAAACCTTTGAAAAAGTTCTTGAATTTTATTTTAATAATCCACGTTTTAAGACCTTTGAAAAAGTTCTTGAAATTTATTTTAAAAATCCAAGTTTTAAGACCTTTGAAGAAGTTCTTAAATTTTATTTAAAAAATTCACTTTTGAAGAACTTTGAAACATCCTCGAAATTTATTTAAAAAATTTTAAAAATCCACGTTCTTCAATTTTATTTTAAAAATCCTCTTTTGAAGACATTTGAAACATCCTCGAAATTTATTTAAAAAATCCACGTTTTAAGTCCTTTGAAACATCCTCGAAGTTTATTTAAAAAATCCACGTTTTAATTCCTTTGAAACATCCTCGAAATTTATTTAAAAAATCCACGTTTTAAGTCCTTTGAAACATCCTCGAAGTTTATTTAAAAAATCCACGTTTTAAGTCCTTTTAAAAAGTTCTGGAATTTTATTTTAAAAATCCACGTTTGAAGACCTTTGAAACATCCTCGAAATTTATTTAAAAATCCACGTTTTAAGACCTTTGAAAGGGTCTTGAAATCAATTTTAAAAATCCACCTTTGAGAGATCCTTAAAATTTATTTTAAAAATCTACGTTGTTAAGACCTTTGAAAGAGCCTTGAAATTAATTTTAAAATCCACGTTTTAGATCCTTTGAAAAGGCATTAAAATTAATTTTTAAAATCCATGTTTTAAGATTTTTGAAAGGGCCGGGAAATTAATTTTAAAAATCCATGTTTTAAGACCTTTGAAAGAGCCTTGAAATTCATTTTAAAAATACAAGTTTTAAGACCTTCAAATTATTTTAAAATCCACCTTTTAAGAGCTTTAAAATTGATTTTAAAATTCACGTTCCAAGGCCTTGAAAAATGCTTCAAAAATTCGTTTAAAAATTCACGTTCCAAGACCTTGAAAAATGGTTCAAAAATTCATTTAAAAATCCACGTTCCAAGATCTTTAAAAATGCTTCAAAAATCGTTTAAAAATCCAAATTTCTGAGCCTTCTGTTAAAAACCCACGATTTCGTACCTCAAAGAAGGCCTTGAAATCCATTTTTTAAGATCTTGCAATTTATTTTAAAAATCCTCTGGCCGACCCTTTAGCTCCTCCATATAAAACCTTTTGAAAATCTTTTCTAAATATGGATCATGACTTCATGTTCAAACTTGCAGTTATTACACCCTAAGCAAGCAGGTGCAGAGTCCAGATATGGTACCGATCGATTGGAATCCTGAAAAAGGCTATCCTGCAAATTTACCCCCAAAATATTATCCACGGCCGGCCTACGGTAAGTTTCATTACAACTGAACCATAAAAAAACTTTAACAACTCCAACTCGTCTTCCTCTTCCCCATCCACAGGAACGGGCATAGCAATGGGCCTCTCCCTCATCTTGAATGCCGAAGTTGATGAGTACTACTGTTCATCGAGCAGTTCGGCCGGATTCAAGATAAATCTGGCAAGTCCCGTGGTAAGATCCCTAATGAAAGAGGACGGTATCATCGTACCTTTGGGTGCGGAAACTAGTTTTCGTATAGATGCCCAAATCACCGAATCATCACCGGCCATTCGCTCGATAAATCGTCGCAGGCGTCAGTGTGTTTTCTTGGACGAAGAACCACTCGTCTTTTATCGTTACTACACAAAGACACATTGCGAAAATGAATGTCTGTCGATCTACTTCATCGATAAATGTGGATGTATCCCGTTTTATTTACCCATAATTAGTCCGAATGCCTCAATATGCAACATGAGTCGCCATTTCTGTATTGAACATGCCAAATTGGCTCATAATCCGTTTGGAAGATGTATGTCACGCTGTCAGACTTCGTGTTTTGAAGTGAGATTTTTACCGCACACATTTTCATCGCCTTTGGCCGTGCACAACTACACGGTAAAGAGCAACCTTTTGACTGGCTGGCCCAAGGAAGAGGTGCAACGTAATATAGCTGTGGTGCATTTCTATTTTCGTGAATCTGTTATACATTCGGAGCTGAAAAATGTCTACATCGGGTTTACCGAGTTTTTGTGTAAGTTCAAAATACACTATTTCAAATTACTATTTTTCAAAAAATACTCTATTGAAAAATATTCCTCAATTTGTTTTCAGCCAATTCCGGTGGCATTTTGGGTCTCTTTATGGGTTTCAGTTTCATCTCCGTTGCCGAGATAGTCTACTTTTTGTTACTACGGCCCATTTCCAAATTTCTGCTACCAAAAAGATATCGCAAGTCTCCATTGCTAATACATGTTCGTCCAGCTCCCAATGTGAGTGTATTTGGAGAATAATTTCCATTTTTAATCTCACTTTTTGTCCCTTGTATTTTTTTTAGAAATATAAACATTGGTTGCCTGGTGAAATATGCAGAATTGGTACGAAATCTTATAATGCTAAAAGAGAAGGAGGTAGACAGAAGACGAAGAGTTATTCTATGAAGAAAAAGAAGTTTTATAAATTTTGTTTTATTTTTAAATACTCTCACAATAAAATATATATTTTTAAGGAAGACCTTAAAATTTCTTTCATAGATCCAAAAGAAAAATTCAAGGCCCTTGAGAAACCTTTCAAATTATTTTAAATATATGAGGTTTAAATATAGATAGCTTTAAAAGGCCATTTAAAATCCACATTTCTAGACTTGGAAGAATCCCTGAAAATCCACTATTACTGGCACTCTCCGCGATTATAGCCCTTAAATAAGGTTTCAAGGTATTATTTTAAAAGGTATTATTTAAAATCCTCGTTCTGGGCGCTTATAATTCTTTCGAAAATCTTTATTTCTATGCCTTAAAAATTCTCATAAAAATACAGGGAAATCTTAAGGAAGGTTTTAATAACTCCACAAGAATCCAGGAATCAAAGCCTTGAAAAAAAGTCAAAATTGTAATAACGCATTGAAGAAGACCTTAAAATTTAATAAAATACGGTTAATGCGTTTATGAAGGGTATTTTATTTTTATTTTATTTATTTTAAAAATCCATGGTTCAAGTCGTTTAATTTTTTTTTATTTAAATCCACGATTCAATGACTCAAAATTTATTTTATGCCACGTTTCATGGTCTTGAATAAGAGCTCAAAATTTCGTTTTAAAACTCCACTATTAAAGTCCTTGACTAAGGGCTCAAAATTTATTTTTAAAATCCACTATTCAAGGCTTTCAAAAAGGTCTTTAGAATTCGTAAAATAATCAGGAATCAGGGTCTTGAATTGGGTCAATGGCTTGTTTTAAGAATCCACGATTCAAAGACTTTAAGAAGTACTCAAAATTTCTTTCCAAAATCCACGATTCAAAGACTTTAAGAAGTATTCAACATTTCTTTTCAAAATCCACGATTCAAAGACTTTAATTAGTGCTCAACATTTCTTTTAAAAATCCACGATTCAAAGACTTTAATAAGTGCTCAACATTTCTTTTAAAAATCCTCGATCCAAGGACTTTAAGAAATGCTCGACATTTATTTTAAAAATCCACGTTTCAAGGCCTTTGAGAAAGGCTCAACATTTCTTTTAAAAATCCACGATTCAAGGGTCTCAAAATTTCTTCCGAATATTGAAAACATTGAAATTCGTTTCAAATATCCCGTAATCAAGACCTAGAGACTTTCCTTAACAATCCACCTTTAAAGGACTTAGAGATAACCTTTAGAATTTCGAAAAAAAAATCCCAATTTAAAGACCTCAAATTGGACCTCAACCTCAAGACCTCAAAAAATACCTTTAAATTCTTAAACAGTCCAAATGTAAAGTCCTAAATCAGACTAACAACATTTCTTAAAACTTTCTCCTTTAAAGACCTTTTAATAATTAAATTATAAATCATATAAACTTTATTTTTTTAAATACCTCAAACTAGACCTTCAGTTTTCCATTAAAAAATTCATGTGAAAAGACTCTGTAAATGCCCTCAAATATCCACATATTAAGACCCTAACTATTCCAGAAAATCTACGTTTATAATTCTCAAACTAAACATACAAATGTCCTTTAAACATTTGGATATTAAAACCTTCAAACTTCCTTTAAACATTCACATCAGAAAATATTTCAAAAATAACCTTTCAAATTCCCACATTTTAGGAATCTAAGAATTTCTTAAAAGCTAGGTTTAGAGATCTCAAACTAGATCTATAAAATTTTTTTGGAGATTAAAACCTTCAAACTTCCTTTAAAAATTCGTATCCAAAATATTTTAAAAATAACCTCTCAAATTCCCTTAAATATCCACATTTTAAAAGTCGAATTATTTCTTAATAAATCTACGTTTAAAGGCCTTGAACTAAACCTTCAAAAGCCCTTCAAAAAATCGGATTTAAAGATATTCATATACATTTTAGAAATCTAAGAATTTCTTAAATTCTAGCTTTAGAGATTTCAAACTAGACCTTCAAAAGCCCTTTGAAAATTCACGTTTAAAAACCTTAAAATGAACGCACAAAATTGTTTTCAAAATTCTCGTAAATAAGACCTCAAAAGAATGTTTTAAATTCTGTTAAATATCAAAAGTTTAAGGCTCCTATTTCCTCGTTCAAAAACACTTAAGTAAACCTTCGAAGGCCTTTAACTAGTCGTGTTCTAAATTAATTCTATTTTCCTGTCCAGAAGTCTTTTCTGTCTATGTAAAAGGGATGCTACTTCCCTCCCTACCCTTCAAACTGCCTTGTACGAAATAATAAAATATTTATTATTTATTTTTCTTTTATTCTTGTTAATACAACATAAATTTTTGAGGATTGTTTTTTTTTAATTTTTTTGTTTGTTTTTTGTTTCTTTATTTTTTAACTACATGGTTTGGAAAATATATTTATATATGTATATATATTTTTTTTGTATATTTATAATTATGTTTATACACTCTCGTAGTTCAGTAGTGTTTATGTTTTTAAAAAAACAAAGTAACTTGGTTGTTATGGTTTTCTTTTTTTTTAACCCAAAAACAAAAAGAAAAATGTTTGAAAAAAAAATAGAAATAGAAAACAAATCCCAGGAATAAAAACAGTCTACTGATTATTCATGGGAAATAGGGGGTTTCTTGATTCGTTTTTGGTTTTATGGTTTTCTTTTTCAGTGTATTAAACTGGGTATAATGAGAGGGGTTTCTTGGAACCCGTCAACACTCTTAAACTAAACAAAATAATTAATAATAGTAATAATAATAATAATAATAATAATAATAATAGTTATAAGATTTTACATTTCATTTCTTAATTATTTAAAATAAGAAAGACCACAAAAAAATGAAACACAATACAACGCATATACAGTGTTTTTTTGTAATGATAAAAAAAATAAAATAATAATAGTATTATCATACTATATATATATAATATAATATAATGAATGTATGAAAATATGTGTTATAATATATATATGAGAGTCTAAAACAACAAATATGAATGTGTTCGGTTTGTTGTTAAAAGCAATTAAAAAAATTAAAAAGAAATAAAATTTAAAAAAAAAAAAAACAAAAAAACTTTTTAAAAAACAAACAATGCAGTGTAACTTTTTTTACATAGATATTTTAAAAACCAATAAAAATTACATTGCTCAATATGTGTGTATGTTCATTTTTGTATACATATTACAAAAAAATGTATGTATGTATACACAATATATATATATTAATATTATATTTCTTTATATAGTGTAGTGTTGTAGTTATTTTATTATGTGGTTATTTTAATTTTTTGTATTATTTTTATATGCTGTTTGTTTTTGTTTTTCTGTAATATTTATGTATGCATGTCATTTAAAAAATATTACTTTATGTACACACTTCATGTACCGGGTAGGGTTTGAGGGGTTTTGGTGGTGGTAAACATTTCTATTTAAACGAAAAGAAAAACCAATGAAGGAACCGTACAATAAAATCATAATCATCAGTGATTCAAAAAAAAAAAAAATAACAATAAATCAATTGTTAAAAAAATACAAGAAAATAAAATTTAATTTAAAAACAAAAATAAAAACATTTAACTTGTCAACATAGTGATTGTGGTTTGTTTGAAACACATACACCCTATTTTTTTACAGCTGGCTGGTTGGCTGTCTGTCTATCGTCTGCTTGTCTGGCTTTGTAAGGCGGCAGCTGTTGTAGTAGTAGTAGCAGTATTATTTCTTTGTATATTTATAGGAGGGCATTTGTGATGCCCGATAGCCTATATTGGGATTAAGACCTATTGGTGGACCAGGATTCATACCAGGACCCCCTCGCCCACTGTAATTGGCAGCATTGACAACCGGCAATGGGCCAGTTGGTGAAGCACCCACAATTGTTGCAGTTGGTGGTGGCATTGCAGAATGCATACGTTGATTACCTGGAAGATAGGAAAGGAAAGAAAATAATTAAAATTTAGCAGGATCTTAAGATTTTGATTTTCAAAATGATATCCAAAGTCCTTAACAAAGCCTGGAGATAATGGACATTTTAATAACTTCTTCAAAATTCGAACTTTAACAGAGCTTGAAGGAATTTAAATTTGGACTTGGGTGTGGAAGTTGAAAGTCTTTTTTTAATCAAATTTTTAAAAGCCTTCCGAGTTCGATTTGGAGGAACTTTACTTTTAAAGTTTTTACTACGATAACCGATATTCCCTTTATGATATCGAAGAATGTTACAAAAACGTAAACTTTTGAAGGTCCTAAAGTCTTTAAACCCCGAATTTTAAAAAATAATTATCATCTTATAAAATTTTCTTCCAGGTATTTTTACGATAATTTTAAATCTGTTCCGGAACTGCAAAAATATAAAAGTTTTTACTACGATAACCGATATTCCCCTTTATGATATGGAAGAATGTTGCAAAAACGTAAACTTTAGAAGGTCCAGGTTGAAGTTTTAAACCCCGAACTTTAAGAAATGATTAGGATCTTATAAAATGTTCTGCAGGACATTTTTTACGCTAATTTTAGGTCTGTTCCAGAATGTAAAAGTTTTTACTACGATAACCGATATTTCCTTTATGATATCGAAGAATGTTGCAAAACTAGTAGATTCTTGCAGGTACTGGAACAGATCATTTGAAAGGAAATTTAAATGTCCATTTTAAGATCTTAAAAAAATACTTTTGAAGTGATTTAAAAAAAAATACTTTTGAAGTTCCAATTTGAGATCTTTGAACCTGGATTTTTAAGGGATTCTTAGATCCTTTCTTTGTGAAGTTTTGAAGGAAATTGGAAGGTCTTAAAAATCGAATTTTAAAGGAACTTTGAAGGTTTAGTTCGAGGTATATAACGTGAATTTTAAGGAATAGTTGGGCTTCTAAAATTTGGATATTTAAGGGAATTTGAAAGGCCTTTTTACGTGTATTCTTTAAAAAAAATAAAAGGCATATAAATCCGAATTTTAAAGGAGTTTTGAAGGTCAATTTTCATGAAATTCAAGAGTAAATTTGAATGGTAATTTTAAGGATTTTAAGGTGAATTTTCAAAAGAGTTTTGAACATTCAGTTTGAGACTTTAAACGTGGATTTTTAAGGAATAGTTAGGGTCTTAAAATGTGGATATGTAAAAGGTTATTTTTAAGGTTTTTAGACAAGGACTTTCAAAGGACTGTTTGAGAAATTTAAAGGTCGTTGTTATTCGATGTTGTAGGATGTTTATAGGCCCAATTTGAGGTCTCTACACGTATTTTTTTACGCAATAACTAGGACATTTTAATGTCAAAATTTAAAGGAACTCCAAAGGTTCACCTCTAGAATTTGTAAAGAAATTTTCAAGTTTTTGATTAGAGGCTTTGAGAAAGAAATATCAGGGCCTTGAATCGTGAACTTCTAAAAGAAAGGCCTTATTCAAGGCCTTGAAACATGGATTTTTGTGCCCTTTTTCAAGGCCTTGAAAACGTGGATTTTTTGAGCCCATATTCAAGGACTTGAAACGTGGATTTTTAAAAGAAATATTGAGTCTTCAAGACCTTGAATCGGTGATTTTAAAAATAAATTTTTAGTCTTTCCTTAAATCACCTGAAATTATGGATTTAAAAAAAAAATGTGAGTCCTCATTCAAGGCCTTGAATAGTGGATTTTAAAAAGAGATATTGAGCCTTTCCTTAAGGCCTTGAACCGTGGATTTAAAAAGAAATATTAAGCCCTTCTTTAAAGCCTTGAATCGTGGATTTTAATCAGAAATGTTGAGCTTTTTTTCAAGACCACGAATCATGGATTTTTTTAAGAAATATTGAGACTTCATTCAAGGCCTTGAAACATGGATTTTTAAAAGAAATATTGAGGCTTTCTTCAAGGCCTTGAATCGTAGATTTTAAAAATAAATTTTGAGCCATTCCTCAAGACCTTGAATCATGGAATTTTAAGTAATGCTGAGACCTTATTCTAGGCCTTTAATCATGGATTTTAATAGAAATTTTGAGTCTTTCCTCAAGGCCTTGAATCACTGATTTTTTAAGACATTTCGAGACTTTATTCAAGGGCTTTAATGGTGAATTGCAAAGAAATTTTGAGCATCTCTTCAAGGCTTTGATCCGTGGATTTTAAAAAGGAATTTTGTAGTTCCTGGATAATGTCTTTAAAAATTGTATTCGGAAAATAATTTGGTCTCTAAACGTAGGTTTTAAAAATTGTTAAATTTTTAAAGAAAATAGGGTCTTTAAATGTGAAATTTTGAAGGCCCTTTCAACGCCCCCTTAAGGTGTGTAAACCTGGATTTGAATTTGAAATTTTAAGGTCTTCCAAATGGACAGTTTAATGAAATGCTCAAGCGTAAATAGGGACTTTAAAAAGTGGATGTTAAAAGGACTTTTAGGGGACATTTTAATGTCGTTCAAAGAGATGTTTTAATGAATTGATAATGTCCTTTCTTCCCCTGAGAGGAAATTGAATAATCTGCCTTTGGACACCTTTTCTAGCGCCTAAGTCTTTTTCCCTATCGAAAAAGTAGTATTTTCCCAAAGGAACGATGTTTTTAATGGGATTTTAGTCTCATTCTCCTATTAGAAAAAGGTTCCTCATTTTCAATTGGACTAGTGTCAATCGCTATTTACCTGGCACATAAGGCTTCATTTGGTGGTACGAATTATGTGGTCTATAGTAGACAGTCTCATCATTGTGATGATAGTGTTGGTTTTGAGGTTGATATTTTGATCTACCGTTGTTGTTATTACTATTATTGGGACCGCCACCACCTCCGCCTCCACCACCACTATGTGGCCCCATGCCATTACCACCGCCACTCCGGCCAGCCGGTTGATGTTGCTGCTGTTGATGATGGTGCTGCTGCTGTTGTTGCTGCTGCTGCCTTTGCTGACGCATTGTTATTTTCTTGGCAGCCTCTGGATCCTCCATTAATTCACGAAATTGCTCTTGGCGTATATCATCATGTTTGTCGGGAATCAGGTAACGTCTAAGTTCTGCCAAGGCATATGCCATGCGAGCATAGGCCTCAGCCGGTGGTGCTACAGTAGAAACTTCAACATGTAAAGGTAGATTAAGGTGGGCATACTTAAAATCAGCCGAATTACGTAGTTCTTTTTCGCGGGCACGATCTTTCATGGAGAAGCGGCCCAATATGACGATCTTACATTGGGTCTCCTCCTGTAGGCGACGCACAGAGTTGCCTTTGGGACCCAACAGCTTACCAACGTAATTAAACTGGAAAAAAAGAGACATGTTATTATTAAAACACCCGCTACTTCGTCCCCCTCCTCCCATAAAACTTACTTTCTTATTCTTAATAGGCACATGAACCTTTTGGGTTAGTTTTATGGTACGTTGCTGATAGACATCGGCATATTGTTCTCTAGCCGGTATGCGTCCATTCAATTGAATCCTTTCCAGCGCTGTTAAATAACAAGGTCACTTCGATTAGTTGACATTACTGGTGAGCCTTAGCGAAATACTCACCTTCATCGATTAGTTTCACAGCCAAGGGGAAAGTATTCTCCAATTTGGAACGTTCGACCAACAGCTCTTGCATATACTTTTGGGCAGCTTCACTTAGGCGCGATGTTGTCTTTTCCGCACTCCCATGCTGGTCGCCAGCATTATCAGTGTGCAGATGACCATTTACACTGACACCCCCACTATCGCCACCGCTAGACTCCACACGCATACCGTTTTCCATTTATTTGTGTTCAACGACGAAGACGACGACAACAGAACAGCAGCAGCAGCACCAGCACCACCACACACAATTTATGAAACGTAAACCCCGGAAAAACTTGATTAGCGATAATTGATGCAAAATTTGTAACGCGGCAAACCGATGTCTATTAACCAATCTCCAATGTGGCCAAGATTTTGCATAAACGGGACGCTATACTTGCTTGTGTAATGTTTAATAATTAAAAAAATACATAATAATTGAAAAATACATAAATCCACCAAAAAATTAGAGAACGAAGCCGTTTTAAATGTCCTAGCAATGGCGGCGTAATTTTTTTGCAAAATGTTCTAAGGGTCGGCGCATACGATGAAGACGTGTGTCATTTGGCGAATTTATGTAGCAGCACGTAGAGGGATCTATTAATCGATATATAACTAATTCATGTACATCATGTTCACTCGTAGCATGTTCTAATTGGAGTTAATTAACGAAGTTAAGTTTTCAATTTTTTTTGAGTTTTTTCTATTTTCAAGTTCAACAAGACAATTTATTTTAATCTTTAAGATGAGAGTACATAAAACGAGTTTTTGGCTGGCTTAAGTCATCGTCTGGCTTCTTCGTAGAGGGACAAAGGAGTTTTAGTTTTACTTAGTTCGATTTTTTCGATACAAAAATTACACATATATGCCTTTTTTGTTTCCTGAGGATGGATTCTCGTTCTATGAAGAGAAAAATATTTTTATAAGAATTGAACTCTTCGTTCCCGCAGAAATTCGAACTGGCGAATAAAATGAATGATGTAAAGTATTTGAATAAATTACAAAAAATGTCATTCACTTAGAATATTTTGTTTGGGAAATTAGGTAGATATTTAAAAAGTAAGCGTCGAACATCGAATGGAGAGCGAATAACATTTTTAAGGATCATCACTTTCGAAAATACACAGTAGTAAGAAATAGTCGATATTTTAGTTAAAGCAAAATTACAACAAATACAAATAAAAATACCACAAAGAAACTAGCTATTTAACCAGACATAGTAGATATTTTCGATTAAAACTGCTTTAGCATCTTGCATTCTAATTTGTTATATATCACCCATGGCAGATGAATACAGGTAGATGCATCAACACTTGAAAACATTGATATGTCAAAATTTTTAAAATGTTTTTTAATATAAGTAGATTTTTATATGCTTTCTTATACGAAGTCAATTTGATGTTAGTATGATACGAGGTTTTCAATAATTTTTACAATTTTTTTTATTAATTTTTCATTCAAAAATTTCCATCCCAAAATTGGTTTGACAGTTCATTGTACCAGCAGCTGTGTTAATGCGACTATCTGTTTTCTTTTCTTTGTTTATGATATCAACCCTGCATAACTAAATTTGTTGCTATCTAATCTAGGAATTATAGTTAAAATGGATATTTAATAATAAATTTAGTAGTAATAATATATCATGTCATTGTATATATATTTTAATTTTTATAATTTTTAATTGTTTTTTTTTTAAATTGTTGTAACCTAGAAAGCTATATAATAGTTATAGACGGTCTGTTAGGCCTTTTTATTACAAAATCAATCAATCAAAAAATCAATAAATAAATAAATAGAGTAAAACTAAAAAAAATACAAATCAACAATAACCACAAAAGAAACCAGCAATTTGATCAGAAAAGTAATCTTTACCCCATTTCGATCTATGGATCCCTAGTCACAGCCAACAATCACCGTTTGTGTGTGAAGCAACGTGACGCATGGCACCATATTTCAAGCATATGCCCAATGCAATTACCAAATACCCACTACTTGCTGAACTTCCATCCCTAGAAGTGTCTGATAAAAAAAATATTTCATTCATTCAAGCAAGATACACATTTTTCCGTGCAGTGCTGAATTAAATCAAAGAAAAAGTTCCATAATAATTTAATAGAAATGCCGCGAGATTATGACCGTGATTATACCAGTGAAGATACATCAGATTATAAACGTAAAAGGCCACGTAACGATGAAGAAAGTACAAATAACGAACAAGGAGGTGGTGAGCAGGAGACACAAACAACCACACAACATGATGCTCCGCCGTTAAATGAGAAAACAGCCGCCTATTTGGATGAATGCTTGCAGGAGAAGAAACAATTGGATCCCAATAAGTACAATATATGCAAAAGGCTTTTGGATGATGGTGAGTGAGTGGTGGTAATGGCTAAGGGTATCAGTACCATTTCCAAATAAAGAAATGCTGCTGGACGCCATTTTGATTTTTATTGGGAATGTTGTGGGGGCATCGTTTTGTAAATTAAATGTAATTGTTTTGTGTGTGTGTTTTTTTATAGAAATTGAACGCATTCTGGTTAGTGGTCGCATACCCAAGCCGGAAATCTTTGCAAATGTGTATAGTGAAAAACCCATACGTGTGGCCCAAAAAGTGTGGTTCCCCATCAAAGAATATCCCAAATTTAATTTTGTGGGCAAAATAATGGGACCCAAGGGTAATACCCTGAGACAATTACAGGACGAAACTTTCTGTAAGATGACAGTGTTGGGCCGCAACTCCATGCGTGATCATGCCAAGGAGGAGGAGCTACGAAAATCGGGTAATTTAAAGTATGCCCATTTAAGCCGGGACTTGCATATTGAAATATCAACTGTGGCCCCACCATCCGAGGCCTATCATCGTTTGGCCTACGCTTTGGCCGAGGTAAGGAAATTCATGATACCCGATACAAATGATGATATACGCATGGAACAAATGCGTGAATTGGATGGCAAGGAAAGATTTTACAAGAAATCTCATTATGCCAAGGCATATGGGGAGCATGCCCCACCCTATAGTAGCAGGTGAGTTTGTTGAAGTTTGTTTTGTAAAATTGAAGTTATTATTTTTTTCTCAGCAGAACTCCACCTCCACCACCGCCGTTTGAAAAATCAAAACCAAAGGTTTATTCGATTTTGGAAAAGGCCAGATATGTCATGGATGATCCTAGTTATCCAATAATTAAATCTCACAGGTATTTCAAGAATTTTTGTTTTTTTTTTTTTTAAATGATAGCCTTGTTTTATTGTAATTATATTTTCTCCCTTCAAAAGACCCCGAGAACATGATCTGTATGAACATCCAAGTGAATATGATCGCTATGGTACTCCACCACCTCCACCCTCGGCCAAACATTCAAGTGCTCATCATGCAGCCTATGAAAGTTCTTCATATGAACGAGACTATCGCAGAGAATATCATCCGCATTCCTCTTCCTATGCAGCCGCCGCTTATGCAGGTAAGTTTTTCCATTTTTCAATGAAAGAAGAAAAAGGTTTTCTGTTACAGCCAAACAAAAGACAACGTTGATTTATTCAAAATAATCAAATTTAAAAATACATACTAAAGAAATACCAAACAAAACTTAATTGAATTGAAGTTCAAAGAAGGAAACCCTAAACTGCCAAGAATAAAATCTAAATAATATCCAGTTTAACAACAAAAAAAGAAACACAACTAATTTTAACGAATTTAAATAGCAGACAAAAGTAACAAATATTTTCCAAAACAAAATTGTACAGCAGCAAAGCTACGCGTTCTAAACGAAATATTTCAAGAAAATGCAATTATTTAAATTCGTTATATTGTGTATATTACATAGCTAATAGATGACAACTTCAATTAAAAAATAATAATGTCAAACCAATTCAATTTTTGCAATGCAAAACAAAAAACCTATAACAACAAAACCTTTACCACTATGGATAAATGCCAAAAGAAAAAGTTTTTTAAACCAACAAAAAAAAAATCAAAAATTCTTCCAAACAAGTACTACCTTACCCCCAAATCAACAACAAAAATCAACCAAATCCTTCTCCCATTTTTTCGTATCTAAAAACTAGCCAAAAGCAGTAATGGCCGCTCATCATCGTCGGCATATCGGCCAACATCTACAGCCCATTCTTCATCACATTATGAGACTGGTGGTTCCCGTTCCCGAGAAAGTGTACGCTATCGTTCAGCACCGTATCCAAAAATACGTTAATATCAAATTCAAACAAAATCAACAACTAAAATTCATAATAATAACAACAACCACAAGAAAAAGCGGCTAAAAACAAATGAAAAGTAATACAAACCAGAGGCAATAACAACAAATACTGAGTAATGAATGAATCTACACAATTTGCCGGCAAAAATAATAAAATTTGAATTGTCATAGAATACAACTTTGGTGTGGTGGACATAACCTCAAAAATTTAAAAGAAAAAATCAGAAAACTACAAAGAGATATATAAAGGAATAATATAAACATATAATCTATAACTATACAAAAAAACAAAATACATAATGTACTGAAATATAAGTATATTTAAACAAAACAGATTAAAATAAAAATAAAATACAAAAACAAAACAAAAAATGATCGGTGAAAGCCGAGATAACCCTACATTTTTTCAATACACACAATGATGAGATGTGAATGAGACCTATGTGCAACTTAAAACAAAGTGGCATAGAATAAATTGCTCAAAATTCAGGATTTCAAAAATTTTGAGGTTAGGATTTTTTTTTTTTTTTTTTTTTTGAAAAATTATTGAATGCCGGTATCTTATTCCAATTTCAACCTTTTTTCTAATTGAAAACAGTATATATTAAGTAATATATTTAGTTTTGAAATTCTAACCTAACTTTTCTGATATTCACGAACGAACGTCTCATTCCTTTGTAGGGAGCAAATATATATCTAATTAATCAATATTTTGGCCTTCAATATATTTTAAACCCATCATTGAGAGATTAAAAATACATACAGTTTTACTATTTCTTGATAATCAGAGCTAACACACAAGTTTCTTGTTTCATGGAGTGCAAATGTAGCAAACATGTTCTAAAATTCAAAAATCAATGGAAAATACTGCCTTGGTAACGGCTATAAATAATCCAAAAAATAAAATAATGTATGCGGTGTAATATCGAAGTTGACGATTTTGCCCTCTATACTGTGATCGTTGAGTGTTTAATATTACAGTTTTATTCCTGCAACTTACATGTAATAATTTTCAAAATTGATTAACACAAAATAAATCGTATAATCTCGAAAATTTCCATTAGGACAGGAAGCATTTACTGGTTTGCTGGCTATCCAACTAAACACTGTATGTTTAAATAAATGTTTTAAAGCAAATTAATACACATTTTCAAATACTCAAATCGTTTAAAACTTTTATAATAATAAAGCAAAAAAATGGCAATCCTACAAAAAATATAAGCAGGATAAAACTCCAACTATTTCAGACACAAAAGTAAATCTCTTAAAGACAAATTTAAAATTAAAAAAAAAATCAACACAAACACCCAAAACAAAATAATTTAAGTAGTTCATAACCATATGCAAAGAACAAAACAAAAGCTACAATAAAAAATACAAAAGTATCGTACAAAAACCTGACTAAATAATTTCCCGAACAATACGACCACAAAAATTAAATTTCATAAAGGGGGAGGAAGGTATAACAAAAGTAAGTATAAAACCATTACAAAATATAAACTCATTTTTCAAAATAGAAAATAAATTATTGCAAATAAAGATTTTCCATATTTAAAACTAACAAAAACCAAATGCTGTTTTATTTAACAATTTTAAAAACTCATTGCCCCATCCAAAAACATTAGGCTATCAACGGCAGCTATGGCCAAATCAACATCACGTTTTTGCACTGTCTTTTTCTTGGCTTGGGCGGTAAAGGTATACGATTCCACACCCAGTGATTGTATAAATAGTTCTGTGGCTCGTGTTACCAAAAATACAGCTTCATTGGAGGCAATATGTAAATCAGGATCCAATTTCATGATATTTCTCACCCTTGTCAAAGGCAATTGAAAGAGTCGCGCCTCACTGCTGACATTTGTTGTTTTGGTCTTGCTGGCTGGAACATCATAAAACTTTAGATTAATATTTTTAATCACAAATTATGAATGATTTATTGTACATTGTGTTTGATCCTCCTCAGTGTTTGTTGTGACCGGCACACTTTCATCCGGGGTCGTCGATTCCTCTTCAACAACATTGTCCTCCTCGGTTTCCTTGCCGCCAATGTCTTCTTGTTCAACAATGTCCGCCTCCTGAACATAATCTTGTTCTAATTCAGAAATAATTTCTTCGGAGAAGTCTTCGGCAAATAAATCCTCGCTAGCCATTTTTGTTGGGAAATTTATGGAATTATTAGTAATAAACACAAAAACAGAAGCGGCATTCAACAGAGTTGTTAGAGTACTATAAATCGAAAATGGGTGAGAAGTAGAGCTCTCAAATTCGAATGCATAGTGATGTTCGAATGTATAAAGGCGGTTCAGATGACAGCGAAGCCAGGCACTGTGTTTTTGCATCATATGAAAGGAAACTATAGATCGAAAACTGTGAAGATGGGTATTAAAGTTATGATACATGTATTGTGTTCTGGTAGAAGTATAACTAGTAAAAAAGAGAAATCTTACATTCGCTCTGAGAGAACTACTTTGACAATATAGTACAGGAATGGAAAACTTGTAAATATGTCTGAATTCTTCAAAATAACCAATTCATTCAATTAAAAACTGAAAACCATGCTAATATTTTTTACTCACGGAGTGAAAAATGAAAAAGAGAACACCATCCTTAAGGTGCAAGTACAATAAAAGCTTGAAGTCATGGCTAGACATATTAATGGAAAACGTCGGCTGGATTTTAGTGCGGCTATGTAATCTCTTTATGAAATGTCACAAAATATGCCTAGCTTTGACTTCAAGCTTCTTATATACTTACACCCTTATGTGTGCTTTCTTCATTTCGATTTTTCTTAGGGTTTTGTGTTCAAGAACGTAAAAATTTAAAATTTTTGACATATCAATATTGGCAATTGCTATATTCTTTTGTCTCTGACGCTTTGAAGTCGGTGTATAATAAATAATTATATTTTTATTACTACTTTATACGATACGATAAAATATGATTTTAATTTTTTTATTTTCTTGGCTTAATATGTCAACTTTATTTGTTTATGTGCGTGTATTCTTTCAATAATAAAAAAAATAAAAAAATGAAAATATTCAAATTTGGGTGTTTTCAAAACGCTTATTTTTCGAAACTAGCCTACCTTATCTTCATTGTACCATGGGTTTAAATATTTTTCTTGTTGAGCTATACATGCGATTTCCCAGCAACTTGATTATTGATGCTAAATGTAGCGTAATCGACTAGCCGATAGTCGACTTAGGTATCTCTAAATTGAAAACAATAGAGTAGTGTTGGAAAATGCAGTTAATTTCGCCCAGGACTACACCTAGTTAAATTGTTCGGATCTAAATCGTTCTTCGAGTTTTAATGCTTTACTACACACACAATAAAAAAGAAAAATATTCAAGTAAATGAAAACAAAAACAACATAAAAATTTTCATGTAGAAATATCAATTGAACTAGTTCGTTCGTGAACTAGGCAACACTACTTGATGCGCTCCTTTCAATGAATCGTTCAATCGAACTTGTTCATTCGTGAACTATACAACACTAAACTATACGACACTACAACAGAGGAAAAAGGAAGAAAATCTAAGAAATCTTTTATCCGAGAGAAAGTGAAAGTGTAGTCCTCCAAAATTTTCAATTAATACATTTAATTACTTTAAAAAAAAATCAGAAAAAATAACATCAAATTAATTATAAAGAGCTGCGTGAAACAAGGAAGGCCGAATATTTTTGTTGTCAAACAATTTTTTTCAGAAATGTATGTTGGCGTCTGAGTTTTTTTGTTCGTTTTTTTTTCGCTTTAATCTATTGAGGAGAGGGTACAAGAGTGATATTTGTGGGAAAATTGCACAAAATTGTTTTGTTGAGTCGGAGTGTAATTAAAGAAACAACTTTCTTCGTTGTTGTTTTTGTTTTTAATTTCAGCGTATATTTCAAAATTGAAAAAAAAGATTAGAGGAACATTTAATTTGAAAGTGTAACATAGAAAAAGTGAAAAAGACAAATCATGGCCAATACCTACGAGGGTAATGGCGACTACTCGACAGGACCACACAATGGTGATAACCATGGTGGTGGTGGCGGTGTTGCTAGTGTAAATGAACAGCATCATGGTGTTAGTTCCAGCATGGGTCCCATTGATACAAATTATCTCAATGAAAAGGCTAATGAATATGTTCGAGACTGCCTTAATGAAAAATCACGAATGGATCGCAAATTCCCCATAGCCGAAAAGCTATTGGATGCAGGTGGGTTTTGAAGGAATAAAAATTATGTGTTTAGGTGTGGATAATAATTCTGTTTTTTTTCTTTGTTTTTCTTAGAAATTGAAAAGGTGCAAACAACTGGTCGTCTACCGTCTAAGGAACAAAAATATGCTGATATTTATCGAGAAAAGCCGCTAAGAGTGTCGCAAAAGGTTTTGGTACCCATACGGGAACATCCAAAGGTAATTTTGTAAGGGGAAGGTATACCTATTGAAAGTTGGGAAGAAAGTCTTAGTCAATCTTTATGAAAACTTTCACCCAATTTTTAGATAGGACTTAAAGATTTCTTTCAAATTTGTTTTAAGCCCCAAATAGTTTTCAGGAAAATTAAAAATATTAGAGAATATATTCCTATTTGACTTGTTTTCTCACCATTCTCATCTTTTATTTGCAGTTCAATTTCGTTGGCAAATTACTGGGACCCAAGGGCAACTCCTTGCGCCGCCTGCAGGAGGAGACAATGTGTAAAATGACCGTACTGGGACGTAATTCAATGCGTGATCGTGTCAAAGAAGAAGAGCTCCGTAAATCCAAGGATCCGAAATATTCTCATTTGAATAGTGATTTACATGTGGAAATCTCCACGGTGGCACCACCAGCCGAGGCATATGCTCGCATTGCTTATGCCATGGCTGAATTGCGTAAATATCTAATACCGGATAGTAATGATGTTATACGTCAGGAACAATTGCGTGAACTAATGGATAGTACCCACATAACGGAGGAACAAAAATCGACAGGCTATAAGAAAATCATACCACATACTCCTTCGGCTGGTGGTGGTGGTGGCGGCGGAATATTAACTGGTCCTGGCAGTGTTATTACATCAAATCTAACAAAGAATATGGTACCATATAATAAGTCTGGTGGCGGAGGAGGTGGAGGTGGTGGTCAAGGTGGACCAAACAGTGTAGCCTCGGCCGCCTCGGCATACAACAAAAACAATACAGCACCAAAACAAAAGGTTATGTCTATATTGGAAAAAGCCCGTTCGGCAATGGAGGAGACATATGGGTAAGTTGAACTCCTTGCTTCGTGAGAAAAGGGTTTTAGATTTCTGGAAATGCCTTAAAAGGTTTATAAGCAAAGAAAACTCTGAGAGGTGGTTTAGACCATTTCCACTTTTTCCAGACCCTTAAATTTGAAAGATCGTTTAGGCTTTTGATCCAGATCTCCTTCAAAGGAATCGCAAAGGAAGGCCAGCTACACCTTTTCTGAAACTCAAAAAGGTTTCGAAGATCAGCTAGAAATTTCAAAGATTTTTTTAGGCGGGTCTTTCTAACATTAATCATTTTTCGATCTTTTAACCTAGTAGAACTATTATTGCTTTGTCATTTACAAGTATTTCTATGCCAATGAAATATCTTTCACATTTTTGGATATTAACGTTTAAGTATTTGTCCTTTTTTGTTTTTCTTTTCCTTAGACGCGGCTATGAAGATAACCAGGGTTTCGATCATTTACAACCAAGCTATGATGCCCCCTATTCATCATATCCCCAACAAGCACAATCGGCACATAATCACAATCCCCATGTACCACAAACTCCTGGCATGGCGATGAACCATTTAAACACTGGACGGGGACCCTATGACACAACCAGCACTGATTATGAGACAAATGATTATAGCAGACGTGGCGGCGGAGGAGGTGGTGGTGCAGGGGATTACTATCAAAATCCCACAACAGCATATGGCGGTGACTATTTTAAATTTCCTCTCTTTTCTCAATACAATAAATTGGTAAATGTTTAAATTCTTTTTTTGATCCATAAAAAACAGCAGCTGCTGGTATCCAGCCAAATAATGGCGGCCTAAATCCGAATCAAACACAAAATCGCAGTCACGTTAATAGGTGAAATTTATTTGTAACAACAAACAACCACTTACAACAACAACAGAAAACACAACAGCAACAACAACAACAGCAGCAGCAGCAGCATACAAATGCCAATAACACTGTTATTTCGAATACACGTTGTCCTACGATTTCCTCTTCCAACACATCCAATCCTACTATGAAACCGGGAAACTTACCTCATCAGCTAAACGATCCCCATGATTCCCTTGGAGGAGCCGGCGTTGTAACAGAAAATGGCAATGGCGTTGAGTTAAACAATAATAATTATTTGTACAAATCCTCCATGAATACGCATCAGGCGGCGGCTGGCAAAGCATTTCCACCAACCACCAATCAACAACGGCAGCAATTGGAAACAGTAGCACTTAAAAATTTAACCAATGGTCCCAACAATCCGACACAGCCCACACCCCAACCAGCACCATTAGCATCATCACCATCAACAACTTCCACACATGTTATGACAATACCAACACAAAATTTCCCACCGTCTTCAGATGCTCTCAATAATAATAATAACAACAACAACAAAAATAGTATGAACAGTAACAATGATAATCAAAATGAGATTTTAAATAATAAAACCACAACAATAACAAATGCTACAGTAGCACCTACACTGTACAACAACAACAATCTGCTAAATACAACAATTACAGGATTCAATGGCCATCAACAGCATTATAATCATCATCATCAGAATACTACAGCAACAAATAATAACAACAACAACAACAATAAAACAGCAACATTATTACCACCAATACATCCAACCACCATACCAATGGCATCGTCGTCGTCCGATCAGCAACAACATCAACGTACGGCAGCAACCAATAGCCTATTGTTTGTAAGGTATTAACAACAACAACAACATATATCACAAAACACTTTAAGACATCTAATAATTTAATTTTTTTATTATTTTTTTTTAAATGAAACAAAACTAAATTTTATGTCCTTTGGGGTTATTTAAAAATTTGCCTCAGCATTTTGTTAATAAGTCCCACAGACCTCGAAGCAAAAAAAGAAAGAAACGATCTTTTAATAGAAAATCAGAGAGACTTATCACAGGAAATTTGGAAATCTTGTTAGAAGGCCAAAATGTCTTCGGCCCAGCAACCTTTTAATAATCCTAAATTCTTAAAACAAAAAAAAAAAAAAAACAAAAAAAAAATAAAGGTTGTGTCCTTTATCACATTCTTCCGCATAAAAAAACACCAAAGGATCCTTTGATACATGTTCAGAAAGACTTGCCACAGAAGACCAGGAAATCTTGTTAGAAGACCAGAATGTCTTCGGACACCAAATATGATGGAAGACAAAAATACTCTTTTTTTAAAACAAAAATTAACCAGATCAAAATGTATTTAGAATACCTTCATCTGGCATTTCATATGAAACCTCACCTGTCCTTCTTTGGAGACCAAGAAGTCTTTTTAGAAAATACCACGATGTCTTCTCTTAAAAGTTGTGGGGAGGCTGATCATGACCTTTTTTATAAAATCTTTTTATACCCTCCACCATAGTACGTTTGTCATTCCGTTTGTAACACCTCGAAATATACATTTTGAGACCCCATAAAGAATATAGAGGGTGAGATAAAAAAACTGCAACAAAGTCAAACGCCATAATTTTTAAAATTTTATTGAATGAAAGAAAAAAATGTCGGAAATAGCATCAAACTTTAGAATAAGTTTAGATTTGTTCGAATTGGTTACCTTTGGCACGAATTACCTTCACACGCTGCCCGAATGTTACCTGCAGTATTTTGGCCCATTCCCGGCGAAGCACTTGCTTGTGGTGATCGACACTTTGGTATTTTTTAGTGCCAACCTTGCTTTCCAAAATACTCCAGACACAATAGACCAACGGATTGGTATCCGGAGGTTCCTATTTTGTAATCATTCTTGGATGGCACGTGCTGAGTCCTGTTGGAATGTCCAGTGTCTGCGGCCAAAATGTTTGGGTGCCCAATGCTTTAATGCGCCCTCCAGAATATTGTCGCGACAATATTCGGCATTTATTTTGAAGCCGCGGTTGATTAATACGAGCGGAGAGCGATTATCGACTGTTATGGCGGCCCACACTATCACCATGGCCGGCGCTTGAGTTCTGGTGGCCAACCGAAGGTGCACATTTTCAGCTAACCTCTTTGGCAAGAAAACCCGATCGCTTTGTTTGTTTACAAACTGTTGGACAACAAATGTTTTCTCATCGGAGAAAACCAAATTCGGCAGTTCACCACTTTCGGCCAAGCGAAGCAACGCTTTAGCTCTTTTGAGTCTATATTCTTTCTGTTTTGCGGTGTAAGTTCTTGGACTTTTTGGAATTTCAATGGCTTTACCCCGAGCTCATTTTTCAATATTTGCCAAATGGAATCATTATTCACTGAATTTTTTTTCAAGTTTCGAGAAAAAAATTTCCCATGCAAACCCACGTCGTCGTATAGACCCTAATATAATGGCTACATTCGGTATTTTTAAGATTTGAACAGAATTTTTTAACGGTTTTTTAATTGCCACTTTTGTTCGAAATGGTGGAGGGTATTCAGCCTTTTTACTTGTTTTCTGCTTCCATTGCTTCCTTTTTGCAAAATATCAGAATGTCTTCTCATCGAAATTGTGGGGAGACCGAATATGGCATGTACGAAAGTCTAATGAGGTATGGACAAAGTTTTTCTCTTTTCGACATTCTTTAGAAGGGTTTCTTTTAGAAGGCTCCAAAAAATTGAGGTTATGATCCTAGGGACTTGTTAACTTTTAAATAATCCCAAAGAACAAAACATGACATGACATGCAATACTCAAAACAAAAACAAAAAATGATACTCATTCAAATCTCTTACAGACCTGCAAATCATTCAACAACCACAACAACTTTACATGTTGGTAAACTACCGTTTTTGCCAGTGCAATTTATATGAACTCTCAACAACAACAACAACAAGAACTCTCCTAACAAATCAACAACAAATATCACCACCACAACTACCACCCACCAATCAAACATACTTCTCTCCCTCTTTGTTTCTTTATAAGACAAAAAGAACAACAGCAACAACAACTGAACAAGAAAACAATAATTATAGTAATTTTCATCATTAATTATATTATATACATATATTTTAACTTTAAAAGAAAAAAATTACTTAAAAAAAAGACAAAACATAAAGAGAAAAAAAATCATTAATTTATCACATAAAAAAACCCAATCACACGGTGTTCGGCACAACAACATGGTTCTCAAGGTTTTGAAGGCGTTATTAGTTCCCCCACAAAACAAAAAAGGAAAAAAAGAAAATATAGAAACAAAAGGAAATCAAAAAATTTTAATGAAAATATGATATTTTTTAAAAAATATTTCAAAATTATTTGAACACTAAAAAAATTATGAAAGAAAAGAAGAGATTTCAAATTTCATCAAAAACAACATTTGCTTTAATTTCGAAAATTAAAAACAAACGGAAAAAAGAAGAAAAAATCGAAACCTTGGCATGGATTATGCCGTCCCTGTGTTACCTAAGGCTCAAAGTCTTATAAATACAAAACAAAAATAACAAGAAAACACACTTATAAAAAATTAAGAATTATTAAAACAAAAGACGAAGATTACAAAAAAAGGGATACAATTCAAAATGAACATTTAACTAAACTAAAAAAAAAAACAAAACAACATAAATAACTCTTTAACTTTAAAAAGAAAATAATATTTACTAAAATAAACTATAATGACTTTAAACATATACATATATATATATTTACAAACAATATTTAATTATTGTCAAAAGAAATTAAAATGAAAGAATATAAAATACAAATACTTAAAAAAAAACCAACAACATTACAAAAATAATTCTATGAAATTTTCAAAAATATTAATAAAAAATAAAATAAAATAAAACAATGGATAATTATATTTAAAAAACAAACGTTAATACGTTACAAAAAATTAAAACTTTAATACACAAATCTAAAAAACGAAAACAGTAACACAAAAAAAAAACTTTAAAATGAGTTATATTCCATAACAACAACAAATAATCTCTATATATTTAAATCATAACAAGAAAATAAAGTATTTTTAAGAAAAAAACAAAACAAAAAAATATAATTATGCTAAAAAATCCAACAAACTTTAAAAATATATATTTATTAAAACAACAACAAAAACAAATACATATAATGAACAAACAGAGGGAAAACCAATATAAACGTACAATATCACAAAAAAACGGGCACATAAATGAAATAAACTAAAAAAAAGAACAGAGAATTAAAACTAAATGACAAAAGAAAAAAACATTTTTAAAAACAAATAATGACTCGAGAAACTAACAACAACAACATATTTTCAAATGTTACTCTAAAAATACGGATAATAATGAATGAGAATCGAAACCACAACAAAAACAAACAAACAACAAGAAGGAAACACATAATTACTTTATAAAACTATGACAAACAGAAAGAAAATAAACAAACAAATTAAAACAAACATCAAATTAATATACACATATATATTTATATGAACATACTTATGCGAAACAAATGAAAAAAAAAAAAAACAAATTATTAAATATGCAATATATCTAAATGTTATAATAAAAAAACAACAACAAAAACAAAATAATGAATCAACAATAACAAAATTAATAATTATAAATTATAAAATAAAAACACACACACAAAATATAATTGTCCAAATAAAAGTCAATATTCGCCTATGAAAAATATTGGAGTTTTATTTATTTCAACAGACAACAATTGTTTTACTTAACCTCAAAGTCAATAAATATTGATCTTCGTAATATTAATTGAAGAAACATGGTTTTAGACTATGAAATGTAAGGTGAGAATACATAAAACGCTTTTTTGACTGGCTTAATTCATCGGCTGGCTTTTTTTGGAAAAGTATAAAGGAGCTTAGGGCCAATATCGAACTAAGTCAACCTAAAATTCCTATGTTCGTAAAAAAAACGGTTTATGTATTCTCGCCTTTATCCCATGTTTATGCTAGACTTTTGTATTGTTAACGCACTTAAAAATGGATTTATTTGACGTATAAGTAATGGATATGTCAATTTTACTCCAAATACAGTGGCTTAACTAAACACTTTATATGTAAACGTATTGTTACCATCATTTTGAAGCAGAAAAGTGTTAGTGGATAAAAATGGTAATGCCATGTTTTTCAAAAAATCCGCCATCAATTCTCTTGGATTCTGACTGGGAATATTCTCCCAAGGACGAAATTTTGGAAGTTGTTATAAAATTGTCTACAACGAGTACATTACCCTTTCATTTGTCATTGCTTGAGTTTTCCAATTGGGTAGTTCACAATATTGATTGAAGTACAGATCTAGAGGTTATCGGTCATTCCGTTGCCGGTTTACTTACTCCTTACTTCTCAAGTTAGGGTTTCTTTTTTGGATGCAAAGCGCCATTCAAAGAAGGAAAAAGGTATTTAACGGCTGCAAACACTCTTCTTCTTTGTCTTACGATTTTAAACCATTCACAATGAAATGCTAACAGAAAAATGGTTTTTGTTCACAATCCTTTTTAATTGGTTTTTAAGAAAGCAAAATAAGTTGGCGTATTTAATTTTGTACTGAATATAAGATTCTGGCCTGCACGAGGTAGAACACTTTTTTGTTTGCCTCAAAGTGCCACACAAAAGTAAAGAAATGTGTTTAAACGCTAAAATACACTCCTTCTTCTACATCTCGAGGAACCATTCACAATGGAATGCTAGCACAAATATGTATTTGTACACCGTCTCATTAAAGCAGCTCTTAAAAAGCAAAATAAGTTTGCCTGCAGTAGAACATTCTGAATATAAATAAAAAAAATTATAATAAATACTTCTTCCTTTCTCAAGGGTAATTTTTTTTTTTTGGCCACAAAGCGCCACACAAAAAAGAAACATGTTTAACGGCTAAAATACACTCCTTTTTGTTTTTCTTACCATTTGAAGCACTCACAATGAAATGCTAACACAAAAACGCTTTTTTTCACCGTTAAAACGACCCCAAAAATTTAAATTTTTTTTGTTTTTTGTGGTAAATTCTGTATACAATAGAAAATTTTAATGAAAACAGTGGAATAATAGTATATTTTTTGGCCACAAAGCGCCACTCCAAAAAGGAATAAAGTTGTTAAACGGCTGAAATGTACTCACCTTCTTTTTCTAACCATTTGAAAGCACTCACAATGAAATGCCGACACAAAATGGATTTTGTTCGCCATCCAGTTAAAACGGAATAAGTTTTTGTAGTAAATTTTGTATTTAATAGACAATTTAAATAAAAATAGTATAATAATAATAAGATCCTGTTTGGTTTCAGAGCTCCACTCAAAAGAGTAAGAATGTTATTTAACGGCTGAAATACACTCACCTTCTTTTTCTAACTATTTGAAAACACTCACCATGAATTACTAACCCAAAAATGGGTTTTGTGCAACTGTATGGTGGTCGTTACTTTTGTTTTGATTTCTAGTTTTATCACATATTCTCGCTTTCGTATTACTTCTCAATTTCTACGCCGTTAGTTTTTCTCATAGTAACCTTGTAATCTTGTTGAATCATTGCTGTTGTTCAGGAGTAGCTGATGTCCTCCCATTGGACTGAGATTTGCCTTGCAGACAACAATGAACAATAAAAATTCTTGCGTTGAGACGCCAGCTGCCCCCGAATGGCTATCGAAATTAGAGGATAGACGTGAAAAATTAAAATGCTCCAAACTGGGACATGAAGTGGGTGCTGGCGCTCCATGCAGTGTTTGTGAAGACAAGTGTCCCGGTCTGGATTTACATTTTTGGCGTAAGGTCTGTCGCAATTGTAAATGTCGCAAGGATCAGCATATGTGTCAGGACGATGACACATCTGGATGGGCACAATTCGAAATACTTGGCCAGATACGTTCCAAGCCGGCATGTAAGTGGAAGAGAGGATATTTTCGCCTCCGTAGGGTCATTATTAAAAAAAAAATAAATAAGAGAGATGGTTCGAGATGAAAGAGCCTTCAAATAGTAACGATTTATGGAAGGGACATTAAGTCCAAAAAAATCCAAAAATCACATTTTAGTTCTATTTTAGGAGCCCTAATACCCACAGAATTTTAATTCCCTTTTAATTTTTGTTTTTCAGTCATCAAAATAAAAACCTTGGCAAGTCAACCCGTCAAAGTAGACTGGGTGCCGCCGAATGTCTCTCCAGACGTGGTTGCTGATTATTTGGAAAAGTTAGGCAGTAAAAATGTACCAGTTGCTGGTAGTGAAGCGGCAGCCAAACGTAAACAACAACTCGAATTCCAAGTACCACCACACGATTTAGATGCTGAATTCTGTGACAATCTCACCGAAGCCGAATCCAATCAATTGCAACAATATGTCCAGAAAATCCGAGAAAATTGTGTTGGCCAGGGTAGTGTGGTACGAGTGGGAAATGTTGGCTATGGTACTGTGGCAAATCTTCACAAACCTCCGCTTGTTCAAGAGCTGCCAGCATTTAATGAGGCCAAGTACTGCGAGGTCATGTCGGCGTTGAAAGAACCTCCAGTCTCTGATCCAATTCTAGCCACATTATTGTCCAATGAAAAGCTGGCCAAGGCCATATTAGAGCCGGTCTCATATTCTTATCCGAAGATATTTGTGGCCTTTTCCGAACCATTGGCTGAGGGTCCATTGAAAGAGGCTGCCCTAATTCGTTTACCGGTGGTGGTAAAGGAAAAACTAAACGGCCTCAACGAGGCAGCTGTGGAAAGTTTGGTCCTTAATGGTCCAGTTTATGATAAAATTTTTGGTAGCTTAAAGAACAACAACCTGGATATTTCACGTGATCCACGTTTGGGTCCTTTGGTGGATTTGCGTAAGGAATATTTGACGAATCCGGTGGTGAAAAAGGAATTGGATACCATGGTTTATATGCCAAATTCATCATATAGTTCACCCCTCAAGACACCCTCGAAATTTTTAAACGAATTGGCATTCAACTCGCCTTTACCCCTGAAAACTGCCGCTGGAAAATTGAAATTTGGTGCCCAGTTGTCACAGGACACTCCCATGCGTAAGGTCCACTTTGGCCAACCCATCTCGAGTATTATACAAGACTGTAATTTGCCTGCCAATGTGGACTATGAACGTGATCCGGTATTTGCCAATATCATACATTCCGAGCCGTTGAAACAGGCCATACAAAATGCTAAACACCAGGGCTGCCTTAAACCACCAATACCCATTCAAGTTTTGGTCTCCCCGCTCAGTGGCAGACCTGATATAAAAGAAACTCAGTTGAGTGAGCCAGCAAAGGATAAGCTCCAGGCCATGGGCATAACCCACAAGGATATGCTACAAAGTGCTGTACTTAATGCCCCCTTCTATGAGAGGCTTTTTAAAAATCTCAATGACATGAATATCGAATATGACTCATGTTCACAGTTGAAACCTTTGGAGCAGTTATCGAAACAGTTACGTTTGGATCGTCCCCTCTATGAAGAGGTACGTGAATATGTCACAGCCTTGCCGCGTAGCCTGGACATTGCCTATGCCCCCATAAGCATGAATTTACAGCAGACCATGAGTCCGTCGCGCAGTACAGATTCTGGTTTTGAATCGAAACCATCAACTCCCAGTCATCACGCACAGCACAGTGGTTATGGAGAGTGTGATGTGAATGCCTTGGCCGGGCGACTTACGGCCATTCCTGGCATACAGGATATGAATATGTATCCAACGGTGGCAGCATCTGCCCGAGATCCTCTGAATCCTTTGATGCAAAATCTCAAGTTGCAGGAGAGCTATGACAATAAGGCGACACCGGGTGCTGCAAAACAATTGCTGTGCCGTGATTGTGAAAAGATCATTAACTTTGGCGAAGTCGCCGTCAAGGCGGAAAGGGCTGGCAAAGAAATTGCCTGGCATCCAGAGTGTTTCCGCTGTCACACCTGCCGAGAATTGTTGGCAGATTTGGTTTACTTTTTCCATGGTGGCCAGGTCTATTGTGGCCGAGATTTGGCTGTTAAATTGAAAATACCCCGCTGCAAGGCATGCGATGAATTGATTTTCACCAAGGAATACACGGCCGCCGAGGGGGCTACATTCCACATCAAACATTTTTGCTGCTATCACTGTGATGAACCACTGGCCGGTCAACAATATGTGCCCGACGAAAAGTCGAACATGCCATTGTGCCTCAAATGCTATGACGAATACTTTGCCACCGTCTGTCAATATTGTCACAAAACCATTGGACCCAGCGATAAGGGTGTTTCGTGGACCAACATCCATTGGCATGATTCGTGTTTTGTTTGTGCCGGCAAAATGTGTGCCAAGTCACTGATTGGTGGCCGTTTTTGTGTCAAACAAAATATGCCATTCTGCAGTCCAGCCTGTGTGCGTAGCATGATTGAGTAGACTGATTGAAGGAGCAACCATTTATGATAGTATTAATAAAGAAGAAAAAAGCGAAAAAAAAGTATTTTTTATAAAATATACAATTTTTTATATATCTATTCATATACTTAGTATATATTTTATACGTATTTTTTACATATATACACTATGTATTTTGCGACATAGGATGATAATACGAACACACACAAATGCACAAATGAATTCCATTTACAACCTTTTTTTCTCAAAAACAAATATATATGTATTGTATTAAGCACAAATTAATGATTCGGTGTTTTATTGCAAGGGGCTAAAGATAGGAATCCTGAAAAACCTTTTCAAATTCAAAATCTTTTAAAGGAAACTTAAAAAACATCCGATAATTCATGATTTGAGGTTTTAAAGAAATATTCACAATTGATGATTGGAGCAGTGCATTCCTCCAGCTTTCCATAGTTTCAGCGCAATTCTTGCTGCTTGAAATTGGTATATTTGTCCCACCAGACTTGCCCTCCCAAGTTCTTTATATTTCCCCCATTTTTATACCCTCAGTCATATGGCTATATATGGGTATATATATAATTTGATACGGCCAAAACATGCCTCATTGAAATATCGGTTTTAAACCCTAGGTCTCTTTGGACCAAATTCGTTTCAGGACATTTCGAACCGATCTAGCGATGTCCGTCCTACGTCCGTCTATCTGTCTGGCTGGTGCGTGCGTTAACTCTCGAAGGCGATATCCTATTTGATCCAAACTTGGTACATCATAATATTATTGTCAAACTTAGATTGAGTTCGGAGTTGGGCAATATCGGTCCACTCCTTCTGGTACATCCCCCATAAAAAGTCAAAATTTTTAAAGAAAATAATTTACTGCACGGAAAGTGAAAGGATAATCCGATTTCGCTCCAACTTTGCGAATCCAAATATTTGCATCAGTGCTAGGTCAGGTGCGAAAATGGACAATATCGCATCACTCCATCAAGTACCTCCCACACAAAGGGTGAAAATTTCGGATACATAGAACTCTTGTAAAATGTGACGGAAGTGTCCGTTTGCCTTCAAATTACACACATCACAATATTTTTGTTAACCCAAGGTGTGGTGTAAAGATGGAATGTATCGGTCCACACCATGAGGTACCTTCCCCACAAGGGGTCAAAATTTTGAATATCCATGAAGCTCATAAAACACGAAATTAGCATCCGATTCCATTCGGACTTGGAACATCTCAATATTTCCATTAACACAATTTCTGTTATAAATATGTTAGAGATCGGAGCATTCCTTCTCGTACCTCCCCCACAGAGGGTCGAAGTTTTGAATAACCAAAACGATCATAAAATCGGAAATATGCATCCGGTTCTCTTCAAATTACACACATTACAATATTTTTAATAACTCAAGGTCTGGTGTGAAGATGGAATATATCGGTCCTCTCCTTGTGGTACCTTCCCAACAAAGGGTCAAAATTTGAATATTTATAAAGCTCATAAAACACGAATTTAAGATCAGATTGCATTCAGACTTGGCACATCTTAATATTTCCATCAACACAATATCTGTTGTAAATCTGTTGGTAGAGATAGAACCATTCCTTCTGGTACCTCCCCCACAAAGGATCAAAGTTTTGAGTAACCAAAACGATTATAAAATCTGAAATATGCATTCCGTTCCCCTCAAATTACGCACATCACAATATTTTTAATAACCCAAGAGCTAGTGTGAAGATGGAACATATCGGTCCACTTCTTCTGGCACCTCCCCCACAAAGGGTCTCATAAAACGCGAAAATAACGTCAGATTTCATTTAGACTTGGCAAATCTCAATATTTTCATAAATATAAATCCTGTTATAAAGATGGTAGAGATCGGACCATTCCTTCTGGTACCTCCCCAAATAGGGTTCAAGATTTTGAAGAACAAAACCAAAGAAAGCGAAATAAGCATCCAACTCTCTTCAAATTTCACACATCCAAATATTTTTATTAACCCAATGTCTGTTGTTAAGATGATATTTATCTGCCAACCCCTTCTGGTACCTCACCCACAAAGGCTCACAATTTTCAATAATTTTATGTCATAACTTGCGAAACAAATCGGCGATTCTTTACAACATGCTACATCTAAATATTTCACTTAACCTAACCTAACCTTAAATCTGATATAAAGGATGAGATAAAAAACTGTAACAAAGACAAACGCCATAATTTTTACATTTTTTTAACTTTATTGAATGAAAGCAAAAAATGTCGTAAAAAGGCTCCAATTTTAGAATTAGTTTAGATTTATTCGAATTGGTCACCTTTGGCATGAATTATGGTCTTCAAACGGCCAATGAAACCGTCATACGCTGCCCGAATGTTGCTCTGCGGTATTTTGGCTCATTCCCAGCGAAGCGGTTTCCTGAGGTGATCGACACTTTGGTATTTTTTAGTGCCAACCTTGCTTTCTAAAATACTCCAGACATATAAAATGTAGGAAGTAGTCGATAGAATCTAAATCTGGCACGTTGTAATATTTATATCTTGGTCTTGGGTCAGATACGAAGTGAGCAATATTGTTCAACTGCTTCGGAACCTCCCCCCATAAAGGGTCGACATTTTGAATAATCATAACTCAAGGCTGGGGGTATACATCTGTCGGCCAAACCGACTGATACTATTTTACTTGTTTTTTTGATTCCTTCCCATAAATAAAAACACACAGAAAATTTTCATTTTATTTGAAATTGGTTAGTTTGTTGATTTTGGTGCTTTAATTCATCGCAAGTTTTTCTTTCTTTTTATTTTATTTATTTATTTTATTATTTGATTTTTATTTGTATTTGAAAATGTTCAATTCTCATTTACTTTCTTAACAAACAAAATCACATTTTACCAAAACTTATAAACTAGTGTAATGTTTATCTATACTTAAAAATTTATATTGTATTGTATATATATATACTTCTTTTCTTATTTTCTGGTTTATTATTTTATATATTTTAGAATGAGGGGGGAGGGGAGGGGGTTGGGTTTGTTTGGGGTCGCATGGCTTGGCAATGGAAATAATTATGTATATGTGGTATGGTTGGTATGTTATGAATTGAATGGTTGCATTGCGATTAATTTGTTTTTATGTTTGGAGTTTCCTTAAATGTGTCTATCCCTAGGCTTGACCTGATGGTTTGCTGTGTTGTTGTTTTTTTTTTGCTTTTTTTTCTCTTGTTGTTAGGATGAAACACATTGAATGTTAGGATGAAGATATTCTTTTTTTTTTTGTTTTAAACGGAATTTAAAAAATATATATATTTTTGAATTTAATTTAAAACAAAAAATAACAATTTTATTTCCCTAAAAAATATTTTTCGAAACAGAAAAAGGGACTTTTGAAATAAAAAAAATAATTTCGGTGATTTCTTATTGTTTTCTATTTCTTCTTCTTCATGTTATAAGTTATTTCTTCTTTTAGTTTTTTTTTTTAATTTAACATAAGACAAGCAGTTCATATATATATATTTAATAATTAGTATCCTTATTTGATTTGTATTCTTTGTTCTTCAAGTTTTCCTTTCTTTTGTTGTTGCAGTGGTTTGTTTTTTTGTATTCTTCTTTTTTTTCTACATTTGTTTAATACTTTTGTTACTTCATTAGTAGTAGTAGTAGTTTTTTTTTTAGATTTTCTTCTCTACAGTATTAGTAATAGTATAGAGGATGAGGAGCAGAGTTTTGTTCGTTTTTTAGTATTATTTTCCATAAATAATGAAATATTGACAAATCATTTTGAAAAAAAAAATGAGATAATTTTTGGGTGAGAATTTCCAAAACACCTATCTAAAGTACTCTAGTAGTAGTTGGGAAGCAATGGGATATGAATGAGTGGCCAATAAATTATTCAAATTCCAATCATGTGATGGATGGCTACCAAGAAAAAAGTTTTAAATAACAAAAAACTCACATGTCACACAACATGATTTTTTTTGACACTCAGTCTCCAGTTGCCCGCCATCCATTTCCATCACATGATTTCGATTCAGAGCTTAAAATGTTTTGTCAATATTTCATATTCATATATTTCTTATTCTTTTGTTCTTCTTGTGTAGTGCGCAACCAAAACAAAAAACAATATCGAAAAAAAAACAAATATTTTTTTAAAAAATAAAAAAAATGCTTTAAATAAAAAAATATTAATAATAACTAAATTTTAAAAAATACATACATATACTAAGAATTAAACTATTACACACTAAATAAAATTATAAAGAATTCAGTTTCAATATGTTTTTGTATAATAATAAATTGTAGATATAGGACATGCTTCTGATAGGACGATTTGAAGGTGCTTAAGAAAGGAAAAATACCCATATCTGGCATACATAATTTAATTAAAAAAAAAAAAAATTAAACAATCACATATTTCAAATAAGTGTTTTTCTTTTATAATCACTTTCAAATCGTCCTTACACAGAACCAGGCTCCTAGCATAAGGTATAACTATTTCACAAACAAATATTCTCTCGCTTGCAAGTTATTATTGACGCCTACTCCAAAAACAAAGTGGAAAAGAAAGAAAGAACATTATGTTATCATAAATTATATCTTTTTAGAAAATTTCAATAAATTTCTGTTCCTTTGGATTAGAATAAATAAAAACAACAAATGATATTCCCTTTTAAGAGTCTCCTTCAGACATTCCCCGTGCTATTAATTCACAATGGATTGCAGTTATTTTAGTGATGCTCATTGGGGCAGGTGTAAATAAAGAGCGAAAATCTAGAGAGAAAACGGATACGGATGAGCAGTATGGCTTAGATTTATGTCATTTCAAGAGGAAAGACAACCGGATGTGCTCTCATCTAAAGCCAAACCATTTACTCATCAGCTAGGTATGTATGTGAATTAACAGCTGATGGGGGGAGAATACATGACTTGGTCACAAACACAGAGATGAGATCATCTACATAAGTATTTGACTTGACAAAAAGCTGTCATCAATAGAACACATTAAAACTGCAGCCATATTTCATGTTCTTTCTTCCTTAATTCTGGGGGGCGTACAACATTACATTTACTTGCTATGTTTTTTCGTTAGGTTTGTGAATTTGTTTTTAAATTTGTTAATTAGTTTTTGTTTTGTTTTAGGTTCCTATTTACAGTGCATGCTTGCTTGCCGCTAGTATTGGCATTCTTTCTTTGTTTGTTTCTTGTTCGCCAGGGATTTTCTCCGCCAAAGGAGGAGAAAAAAATACGCAACTTAAGGTTTATATCAAGAGCAGGTTTCTTTTTATATGAGATTTGAACTAGCCAAGCAAATTAATAATGTTGTTGTTGTTATCTTTTCTTTTTTTTAGACATATAACTCAGTTTTTATCCACAACGCCAGTGTCTGTTGTCAACAGTTTGTATAGGCTCCGCGGGTATAGTAAAGCTGTGTTATCCGCTCCGATAACGTTGTATACAGATTATTTATTAATTCCATAGGCACGCGGGACCAGGCTTCACGTATACGAAATATCAAATCGTCTTTACGCGAAAACTTACGCCCACCATCGAACACCTCACGTATCAGCCAACCCCAAATGCCCTCCATAATGTTCAGATCGTGGGCCACTGTGGGCCATTTTTGGGTTTTTATACTTTCCGCATTGAGCCATTCCTGGACCGAGGGCAGGGCATTTGTGGTCCAATTGTGATCTTGCAAATAGAAATCGGAATTGCCACCCAATTTGGCCACAATGTTGGCACGTTCTCTCAGCACTGTTTCGACGCAGGATTCGATTTTAAATTTAGCCGTGGACACTTCCAGATGTATGGGGCCGCCAGCTGTTAACACCAAATATATGTACACTGAATTACCGCGGGGTCTTTGGGATAGGGTTTTCTCATAGTTCCGTAAGTCGTGAAAATAATAGGAAAACCCATCTGGGCCATCTAAATTAAATTTACGTTCATCTTGGAAGACCACACGTCTCCAGTGATCTTCGGTCCAGTTTATGTGGGCATTGGCAAAATTAAGACGTTCGTTTTGATGGAATTGCGAGAGGACCGGTTCCACTTTTAGCTTCTTGGCACCACTAACTGTGGAGCCACGTGAACTTGAACCGCTGGATGATGAGGAACCGCCGCTGCTATTCGAACCACTGGAGGGTGTTGTGCGGGCGCTGGCATTTGTTCCGGGTGGCGATAGGCTGGAACCTGTGGTGTGTGTGGCAGCGTGACTAGATGCCGTCCCTCCGCCAGTACTGCTGCTGGCTGCCGAAAAATTTGAATTCTGATTGAGGGCGTGCACCGGCAATGAATGCGTATAGCTGTGACTGGTGCTGTGGGCGTGTGAAGTATGAGCAGGCGCAGGCGTACTGTGTTGCTGGTAATAGGGATGATGGAAACTGGCTGTGTGCTGGTGATGATGTATTGTGGGCTGTTTCAGTTGCAGTTGCTTCAGTTGGGTTTGTGATTGGGCTAACAGGTGATGATGGGCATGGCTGTTTGTGGAGGTGATACCTGCAGCAGTGCCATTACTGCTGCTGCTAACAACAATGCTGGGCTGTGTGATACTATTGCTGGTGTTGTTGTTGCCGTTGTGGTTATGCGTACTGGTTGTTGTTGTTGCTGGTGCTGCCGCCGTTGTCAGAAATGACTGAGTCTGGGGATGGCTACGCTGATGCTGCTGCTGCTGGATATGAACCTGAGATGTTATGGTGGCTGCTGCAGCTGCTGCCGCCGCTGCTGCTGTTGTTGCCGCTGCTGCAGTAGTATAATTACCAGGATGTTTCAGGTAATATTGCAGGGCCATCAAATTGGCGTCTTCTGTATTGGAGTTGCCCAGATTCGCCACTTTGGGATCGTAGATCAGCTTCCGAAAGTTTTGAATATCGTCTGAGCTAAGCAGTAATGTTTTCATTTGGAGTTTTGGCTGAATGATGGCTGCTGCTGCTGGCGAGGTATTTCAAAATGTTGGGTTAAATGTGTAAACTAAAGCAGAGAGTTTCCAAAAATTTACACAAGGCGTGGGATGCTATTTATGGGAGATATTTCTCTCTGGTAATCCATAAAACGGGGTTATATTGGTTTTTTTTATCTTCTTCTTAGTCTTCTTCTCCTCCTCCTCGAACTTTGGCACACAGTTATCGTATGCCCAGCTGTGTGATACTGGGCAGTTTCTACCCAGTTTATGTTATGTGGATGACTTCCTTGATATTAGTTTTGCTTTTCGGAACAGCTCCTCGTGGAGTTAATGGCTAGTATTGACATGTGTTGAACAAAAAAAAAAGGAAAATTCACCAGACGCCACAGACGATGTGAATGAAGAAAGGAACATATAAATTTTGTTACGAAAATTCTGTGGCTCTTGGTCAACGATAATGTTGTTGTTGTTGCTGTTGTCCAACGCCTTCTTCCTTGACGTCTCTCACAACCACCTTGTGTGCTGTGCTTTTGTATTTTTATGGATTGATTTCGAATTTGGCAATTGCTGTGTTGTCGTCTTCTGTTGCGACAAATTTTGTTGTTGTTGATTTTGTTTTTTTGGTATTGGAAGCCGAGGCGGCGAAGAGGTGCCGAGCGGCTGGCTGGCTGGTTAGTTGCTTGGTGGTGTTCAGCAATTCACTCAATATTCAATATAAAGATTTCGTGTTGTTACGACGACAATGTGCACCCAGAGCAGCTTAGCATACACCGAGTATGGTTGTTGTTGCTTTTGTTTTGTGTCGTCGTCGTCGTCGTTTCAACTGAGTTGTATATTTCGCAAGTTTTTCTTATTATTTTTTTTTTTTTATTTTTACTTCTCTCGGAATGTTTGCTTTACGTAGTTGTGTGAACTAATGTGAAATGAAGAAAAGAAAGAAAGACAACTTTAGAAGAAGCGAAGAAATAACGAACGAATGAACCGATGAAATAGCAACGACAGCAAATCTCACAACATGCGTATGTTCATTGTGCTGACAAACTGGTTGACTGGCTGGCTGGCTGGCTAGTTGGCTTTTTGGTTGGTTGGATGGTTGGTTCGGTTGGCTGGCTGGCTTGCTTGGTAGGTTGGTTGTTAGGTTTGCTCTGTCAACTACTGACGACAACCAAACAATCTGATGGAATGACTGGCTGGCTTAGTTGGAACGAAAACAAAGCAAGCTAGCTGGCTGACTGTGTGGTGCGCGTGTTTATTTGCACGCACTTTCACAACGATTAACTACTTGATTTCTGCGGCCACCGCTGCAATGCTGCAAAATGACGTCGTTGTCGTTCTTCTCCCTTGGCTGCTGCTTTTGTTATCAATGGACTCGTTCGTTGTTTCGTGTCTCTGCCTTATTCCATTCTCTTTATGGAAACCACAAAATCACTGCAATGCTCTTGTATAGAGAGACTCTGTTTACCTTTTGCTTGCTTCTTTCCTTTGTTGGCTCTGTGGCTGGCTGGTTCTCATCAAAGTAATCAGCTGACACAAACTTGTGAAAGAGATGATCTCCTTTTTATTTGCTCTCTATCTCTCCCTTATGGGTGTCAGCTCTTTGTTAAGCCTGACGACGACGATGATGATGATATTAGTCTTCGTTGTCAGTGGTGTTTGTTTTGCTGTTGTTGTTGTTATTGTTGTAGTATATTTTTGTTGTTTTGTGTGTTTCAACTTCAGTTGCTGAACCTTGCTGCAGTTTATTTATAGTATGTGATATTTCCCTGTTCTTCGTGGTTGCTGACTGTTGTTCCCTTGGTCGTCCGTCGTCTTCGTGTTCGTCGTATTATTGCTTACCTAAAATGAATATAAAAATACGGAAAAATCAATGATGTGCACAAGATTGTGTGTATGTCTGTCTCTGCATTCGTTCGTCCGTCCGTCCGTCCGTCCGTTCTTCCATCTGTTTTTGTCTGGCGTTTTACTTTGCGTTATTCTGGGGATTTTTGTTGTTTTTGTTTGTTTTCTCTTTTATATATGTATGTGTGTGTATGTGTAAAAATAGGGTGAGAAATCGCAGTACTTGATAATTTTTTCCCATAACCACCATTGTCGTCATCTTCCACTACATTTTAAGATGTGAAAGTCGAAAGGATTCTTTCCCTAAAATTTGATACCCAAAAACAAAAACCAAAAAAAATTGAATTTTGGCCAGGTGCTTAATGTTTTCGTTATTTTCAAACAAATTTTGTGTATGCAGGCAGGCAGTCAGGCAGCGACGATGTTACACACATGTGTTGATTAGGGGTCATTGAATACATAAATATCTTGTTTCTTTTAATAAAATTAAATTAAATTCTTTGCTTTAATAATTTCCTGATTGTTCATCGTATGTACATAATTTCGAAGAATCTTTGTCCTGTTTGCAAAAATAATTGTGTAGCTATGTGGTTTGTTACGAGCATATATTTCAATGGTGAGACATGAATGGAAGGGATTAGTCTTGGAAAAGGGAATTAAACATTTTATTCTGCTACCTAACAATACGAGACAAGTTCTGTTGCCGATCTGGAATAAGGGAATATGGATTGGAATTTATACAATTCATACACTTTTGGCTTCATATTTCGTCAGGTATCCTTAATGGTTACGTATGGCAAATGACAATAATTAGCTTATAGTAACCTATATTATTACAATAGAAAGTCTAAATTTACATTAGCATGTTTAACTGTGACAAATCTGTTTGTAAGGGAAGGTGGTTAGGGGAATGGGAAGCGGACTTGTCTGATCTAAATCTGGACTATATTATTTATCAGTTCCATGTTCCTCCAACGGTACCATTATTATTGGAATTTCATTTGAACCACCCGGCAATATAGTATAGGGTATTATAGGCTGATTATTTCATGCCTCCACAATCATATTTTTATCATCCTGCAAATTATGGTCTTGCGGCATACTGAAGTTCCTGCGGGAACGTACTGTAATATTTGATCAATCACAATAGATTTAATGTATGTTTTTATAGTAAAATTTATTGTTACTTTTTACTTATAACGCCTAAACCGAATAATATTACATGTGTATACAAAATCGGGTTAACTACATAATTTTCTATAGAAATACCATGGTAAAAGAATGCAGCTCGATGCATCAACGTTTGGGAAAATTAAATTTTTTTAAAATGTTTTGTCAAAAATATGTTGATTTTTATACGTTTTCTTATACGAGGCAAATCGGAGGTTGTTATGATATGCGTTTTTCAAAAATGTCTACAAATCTCAATAATTTTTCATTTCACATTTTCAATTCCAAAATCGGTTTGACAGTTCATTGACCCAGCTGCTGTGTCGATGCGGCTACCTGTAATCTTCTACCATGAGAAATACCAAACAACGTTCGAAAATACAACATTCCGAATTCATATCTTCCTTTTTCAAAACTTTAGAATTCTTTTTCACGAAATTTAATCTTACTTTTACCCTAATTTAAAATCGCTCTCGTGAAAATTGACAAAATTAGCATTAAAATGAACACGACCAAAGTCGATCTATAATAACCTACCCTTTAATGGGGGAAGCATTGTGGAAACAAATATAGGAATTTTCAAGCTTAGGTTAGACTGTAAAAAGATCTTTTGTTGTTGCAAAATGGTCAGGCTTTATCCCTTTATTGTTGTTTTTATAAAAAACAACGTTTGTTTATAAAAACAACAATAAAGGGATAAGGCCTGACCATTTTGCAACAACAAAATATCTGTATGCAAATGTTCAAACATTTAAAAATTGATATCTCCCAAATTCGTTAACAATTTCTTTCACGAAATGTAATCTTTTCTTTCCCGATAATTTAATTTTCATTCTTGCAAATCTTCCTTAATTTGAAATGTATGTTAGAACTAAGTGGAAAAGAGGCAGATTTTAAGAAAATATCTTCTTTAAATGCTGTTAAAATCTACTAAAATACCTCAAATGCAATCCATAATGGCTGTAAATGAAAAAGACAAAAGTCGATCTAAAATACCCTACCCATTTAGAGGAAGGAATTGTGGAACCAAATAAGGGATTTTTTGAGCAAGTTTTATTGAATAAATCTAAACTTATTGTAAGCAATCTAAACATGGCATCCATAAATTCAGGGAAAGTCGAATTTTCGAACCAAAAAATTAGGTAGTCGCATATAAATGTATAATTAATAACTTTTTTAAGATAGGGAAATAAATATAAAAGTTTTAAAGATTTGTATGTAAAAGTTCTTTAAGAACATGAAAGCTTTTAAGAAATCCATCTCCCGTTTCCAAATTATTTAAAATTCCTTTCACGAAATGTAATCATTTCTTTACCCATAATTAAATTTTTCTTACGTGCAAATCTACCTTAATTTGAAATGTATATTAAAATTAAGTAGAAAAGAGAAGAAAATATCTTAGAATACAATTAAATGATGTTAAAGTTGACAAAAATACCTCAAATGCAATCCATAATGTCTGTAAATGAAAAAGACAAAAGTCGATCTAAAATGCCCTATCCATTCAGAGCAAGGAATTGTGGAAACATATAAGGGATTTTTAAGCATATGTTATGAAATACATATAAACTTATTGTAAGACCACGGAGCTTCATTAGGCAATCTAAACATAGCGTCCATCAATTCAGGTAAAATAGAACCAACCAAAAAACCAAAAAAAGGTAGTGACATCAGTAACAAGTTTCTACAAAAAACATTTATAAGTAAACCTTAACCTAACTTTCTATATAATTTTTTAACATAATTATATTCATTATGTTTTCAATTATGTTTTTTTTACAAAATTAAATATTTGTTCTCAATTTTCAAAAATATTATTATTATTATTTTTTTTTTTTTTTTTTTTTTGGATGACAACAAATTATTTTGACATTTCGTGGTACTAACAACTGATACATCAGTACCTACAAGTCACGAAAGAATGTACCTATAACAAACGATCTACCCTATTACATTAGTCATAACAAAAAATGTCTTCTTTATCACTGGATAAGAAAAAAACTAGTTCCGAAATGTTTCTCTTATTAAAGAAGTTATTTGCAGTCTTTCCATACTGGGAATGAAACGATGACTAATACGATAGTCTATACGAAACACGACAAAACCTTTTAAAGTCTTTTTTAGAAAATGTATTCTCTATCTCTAAAATTCCTATTCATGAAATAATGGAAAGAATCCGAAAATAACTAATATATGATACGAACTTATTGTTGTTTCTTTGGAAAACTACTGCATGTAAACTACCGAGTTGTGTACAATATTTGCAAAATCATGGTGATATACGAACACACACACACATGTAAGTTAGGTTTCAATGTGTTGCGTCTTTTTGTAATTGGCAAATAAATGAGGGATGAGATGTGCACCTGACCCCCTCTCCTCATAGCTAAAAATGCAAGCGCATAATGCATCGAGACTTGTGTATGTAATATTCTGGCCATATCATTACTTTTTGCCATCGTCCTCCTCTATTTTAATGAATTTAATAAAAACATATGTTAACTTTTCTCTATATATATATGCATAACAATAGATGTCGGTGTGTGAAAGTTCGTGTGTGTGTGTGGCTTTTAATTCCAGGCTTGACCAATCCTCTGTGTGTTGTCTTTTGTGCTTGTGTATCCCCGCAGCATTTTATATACATATGTATGTACATATACATATGTCTATGTAATCTAAAAATTAAGAAAGTCCGAGGATGCGTTTTTATATTTTGAAATTCGTATGTATAATTGTTTGTCATGGCAGCCCTCCCTCCATTGCTTTCTAAATTTAAGGCAGCATCCTTGCTGTGTAAGCTTATACATAGAATTACGTCGAAGGTAACTATGTGATATTAATTTTTATTAAATTGAAGTATTTTATTTATGTAAGCGTTGTAAAAAGTTACAGTAAGTCTTAAAGAATACTATTTTTATCTCTTAAAAAAGTTTTCATGTGAATGGCAAAGGAAGTAAATCGGTCAATGTGTGGCCGATTGGTTTAAAATGTTATTCCTATATGCAAGAAATCCTAAAAAGATATCTCAAATATTTTACAACAGTTTTTTGAAGGATGAGATAAGCTTTTCATTTCAGACTTCCTGAAAAACACCACTCTTTTTATGAACTGAAGTATAAATACTGTCTTTTACCGTTTTCGTCGAAGAATTCGATGAAAACTTTGCAATAACTGAAAAAAAGCGTCACAGTTGTAAAGTGCCGTTTTGGCTGGGCAACTTGATATGTGGCCAGCCTACTTTAGAAATTGTTTGATGAAGCGGAACGCTTTTTACTAAGGCTTGCCTTAAGTGTTGTCTACCCCAAAATTCAAGCCACACTCTAAGTTAACTTTTAAAGCTACATGGCCACTCATCAAATTATATAAAATATTGTAAAAAAAACAATAATTATTTGGGAAGTTCACAAAACCAAAATTATGTCCAAAATCAAAAAATTAAGGACAAATTTTTTATGTCCTGGTCTAAAGTCTGTTCTACACCATTACCTAAATTTTACGTTTGGCATATATTAAAGAAAATAAATTGGCAATCTAAATAATGAAAACATTTTCTAGTGTAAATAAATTTTAAGCTTTCCGTGTTGTTAGAGACTTCACAGTACATAACTACCTAAAAAGTTTGTCCGTTAACCATTCTCCGTGAATGTGTTTTCTCTGGAAGTTTGTGCGTGTGTGTGTGTACATAAATACAAAGCATCCTTCCTCCTTACTATAAAAATTGCTTGCTGGGAATAGTATATAATACTACTACCCATATACAATGAGCTTTATATACACATAGATGATTTGGAATGCACATAATGATTCGGGCAGAATAATAACAACAACTGCGCTATATAGAAAAACACAAATTAAAATGGTGTGTGTATGTTAGCCACACAGCAATCTCATCTCTGGTTGGTGAGTGACCGTGTGTGTGTGCTGCTTGGTATGTTACAAAAAAGGACATGCAAAAAATCAATTTTGATTATACATAGCCAAATCCGAACAAAATACCAGGCTATGATTCCATTGTGCATCCAAACTTTTGACCGTTGTTCAGTTGTTTACGTACGTCAGACAGACAGGCAAACTGTCTGAACTGAACTAAAAAAAACAAACATTTCTGTCGACTGGTGTTGTGTGGATACATACACTTGCTGCAGTATGTGTGTGTGTGTCTTGTGTGCCGAGTAATCGAATGACTGCAGCACCACAGAGAAGAACAAGCACAAAGGCGACCCAACAAAACACACACAACAAGGAGGAGGAGATGGCAAGGAAAAAATGCAAGCAGGCAATTTGTTGTTGTCTTTGCCTTCTTCTCTCGGTCGTCGTCGTCGTCGTAGTCTTCGTGTGTAATGTAATCAATACAAATATTCAGTTCCTAAAAATATAGATTTTTTTAACTTCGTTTCACAAATTGAATCATTCACAATCGTATGCGGGGCAGCGACCGTTTTTGTCGTCGTTCTATTCCGTACAATCGAGTGTGGCAAACGACGGACGAACTTCTTTCTTTTTTAGGTTTCTCGCTTCTGGCGACGTCGTCGTTGGCCGTTGTCGTCGACGCAACCGTTAAACACTCACACACACACTTTCAGAGAAAAATAAATGCCGTTTGGACATTTAGTGGGGTGATGATGATGATTATTATTTTTTCTCGCATTTTACAATGAAGCAAACATAGATTTTTTCGACATGTCCGACATACATACAAATATTCTACATCGAAAAAAAAACAAGCAACCTTATGATGCCAAACGTCGTCGTCGTTATTGCTGGCGATTATAGCATTTCAAAGTTGAAAAAAAAAACGATCACTACACATACACACACTGAGAAATTTTCTCGATAATTTTTCATATTCCAAAAAACTTTTTTTTTCTTCACCAATTTCCGTACAATTTTTACACTAAATTCTCTTTGGTTTAATTTGCTAAATGGCATTTATGTGGTGGCTTGCATTTCATAAGCATTTATTTTTCCTTTTTTCTTGTTTCATATGTACATTCTTTTGTGAAATTTAATCTTGTCTTGAAAACGTTTCATTTTTTCTTTGATTACGCCATTTTGAGTTGTTCGTCGAGTCAGTTGATGTTAATCGTAGTCGTTGTCGTAAAACGTGTTTTGTTTTTAATTATTACTTTTTTTTGCTGTGTGGAATTTATTGGCCCGATCCTTTTTTCCGTTTACTGCATATTCCGTCCGTTAGATGCGCGTTAATTAAATTTACAGGATATGCTTCTTGCTGGTGCAGCGGCCGTATTTTTTTCTCATAACCAACGAACTGAAATATATATTTTTTAATAAAATATCACGAACGAACGACAGGGAATAGGGCGAGACCAGAGAACAAAGTCGCTTGTGTTTTGTTGGTAATGACGGCTGGGCAAGATTCGTTTGCATTGCGTTATCGATAGTTGCGTGTTCGATTGTTGGTCTTTTTATCGTAAGGTGGTGTGGCAACACATTGAATTCGCATGTCATATGATTAGGAGCGTAGTTTTTTCAATTAATATGAACAAAGGATAGGTAATATGAAAGCAATAATTCAAAAAAAAGAAATTGTTCCGTTTGCTAGTGTTAAAGATGACGCAACGTGAAATTTTAGATTGTCACTTCCGTTGAGGGTATATAAATAAATGAAACATTGTACTGAAATTAATATAAGCAGACATTTCACTTGGAAGAAGAATACAGGTAGTCGCATCGACAGAGCTGCTGGGACAATGAGCTTTCAAAGCTATTTTTGAATCGAAATTTTTGAATAAAAAATTATTCAAATATGTTAAAATTGTCACAAACAAGTAAAAAAGCTGTAAGTTCGGCCGGGCCGAACTTTGAATACCCTCCAACATTTGGAACGAATTTGGCAATTTCAAAAAAAAAAAAAAAATAAAATCCGTTAAAAATTTTGATAAAATCGTAAAAATACCAAATGTAGCCTTCAAATTAGAGTCTTAACAACGACATGGACCTGCATAGGCAATTTTTGCCAAAAGCCATTAAAATATTTAAATGCGAAACTTGAAAACAAAAATGGGTGAATAATGTAGCTAAAATCATTAATATAGGGAGGTACTATTATATGGGGGCTATACCAAAATGTGGAACTGCACAGACAATTTTCTGCCTAAGGCTGCAGTGTCCATTACGAACTTCAGATACCAAATTTGAAACAATTCCGATGAATAATATCGCTAAAACCATCAAAATACCGAATATCGGCAGGTAACGTTATAAGGGGGCTATACGAAGACGTGGATCTGCACAAACAATTTTCTGTCATAGGTTGTAGTGTTCATTACGAACGTCAAATACCAAATTTGAAACAATTCCCGTGATTAATGTCGCTAATATCATCGAAATACCGAATATCGCGAGGTACCGTTATATGGGGGCTATGCGAAGATGTGGACCTGTCTTATGCTGTAGTATCCATTATGAACTTTAAACACCAAATTTGAAACAATTCCGGTGAATAGTGTGCTAAAACCATCAAAATCAACCAATCCGCTTCCATTTTTGATTCTCCTGAGAGCATCCCCATACAGGATACTAAGGGAATTCATCGGAATGAAGCCCTACTAATAAATGAACGCCAAATTTGGTAAAATTAAATATGTATGTATTTATATTATGCATGGCATATAAAATGCCCACTCAAAATTTCCAATACTACAGGCTTAGTGAAAGAAGAAGGAGTATTACATTAAACTAATCCGTAGGATTTTGTATGACAATCAAAATAAAGTCCTTATCGGGTGCAACCATAATTTCATGCTTCTTTGAACGAACTCGGAGAAAGGTCATGTCATTGGAGGGATCCAAATCACGTACCACACTACGGGCTTTATCGGCCAGTTGGCTCATTAGGCCGGCATATTGGACAGTGGTGGTATTGTCCAAGGTGGATTTGACGGGAATGCCTATAAATCACAAAAAATTTACAATTTATTATAAAATATTAATTTCTATTTATTAAAATAAATACATAAAGAAATATCCATAACACATCCATAATGGGTTACTATGGTATTAGTCATAAGCCAGAATAGGCAGCAAACTTCGTTTTGTTACCAACAACAAATAATATGCAAAAACACGAAAAAGTACAAACCCACCTTCATTGTTGACCACAATTGTTCCCACAACACCTTTGTGTGCCTGTATGCGTTTCAAAGTTTCCTCCACCTCTTGGGACTGGAAAAAATTGTTATTTATTAAATTTTGTTTTTGAAATCTTTTCACTTTATTTTTATACCATTTTTATTTTATTTGCAGTGGAAAAAACTAACTAAACAAAAATGTTTTGCAAAGGGGTGTCAAGAGCAAACAGCTGTCGTCATCAGTTATCGATAAGAGAACATCAATCGATATCGTTGCTATGGCAACAACTCCATGGAAATGCGTTCCAGTTGAAAAAAATAAAAGGCGTTTACACAGCTATATTTAAGTATATGTCAACATGCCGTTATTATCATTTATGATGAAATACAGCACCAAATAATAAGTTATATTCATGGTAGAAGAATTAAGTAGACACATCGACACAGATGCTGGGACAATGAACTGTCAAACCAATTTTGGAAATAAAGATGTTGAATGAAAAATTATTTAAATTTTTAAAAATTGTTGAAAAAATAAAAATTGTGTATTCGCACCTAGAACAAAATCAAAACAACATATTCTCTCCCGCTCAACAACAAAACTAAAACAAGAAGTCGTTCCCAGCCGCTCAATTTTATGTATTAAATGATGGAGTTTGATTGATGTTTGATTTTCATAAGAAATTTCCAAAATATTTTAATATCAAATACTTTTATAAAATTCAGGTATATATTTTTCATACTAATATTTAAAATATATGGTTTCTTAAGGTGAAAAATGCCTAGAAAAACACTTTGTACCTGGAAGAATTTTTTGGCACATACCCTCCACCGCCCGTCCGTCTGTCTGTCTGAGCAAATCACTCTAGCTTCCGAACGAAATGAAGTAGATTGATAAAATTTTACTTAAAGGTATATTATGTCTGCAGGAGTTATTGAAAATGCACCATGTGGGTCTCGTCTTGGTATAGCCTCCATATAACGGTACCTCGCGATATTCGGTATTTTGATGATTTTAGCGACATTATTTACCGGAATTGCTTCAAATTTGGTATTTGAAGTTCGTAATGGATACTGCAGCCTATGACAAGAGATTGTCTGTGCAGTTGCACGTCTTCGTATAGCCCCGATATTCGGTATTTTGATGATTTCAACGACATTATTCACCGGAATTGTTTCAGTTTTGGTATTTGAAGTTCGTAATAGTTACTGCAGCCTACGACAGAAAATTGTCTGTGCAGTTGCACGTCTTCGTATAGCCCCCATATAACGGTATCTCCCGATATTTCGCACTTTGTAGATTTTAGTGACATTATTCGCCTGAATTGTTTCAAATTTGGTATTTGAAGTTCGTAATGGATATTACAGCCTGTGACAGAAGATTGTCTGTGCAGGTCCAGGTCTTCGTATAGCCCCCCTATAACGGTAGCTCCCCGGTATTCGGTATTTTGATGATTTTAGCGACATTATTCACCGGAATTGTTGCAGGTCAACATTTTGGTATAGCCCCCATAAATAGTATCTCCCTATATTAATGATTTTAGCTACATTATTCACCGAGTTTTTTTTCAAGCTCCGCATTTGAATATTGTAATGGCTTATGACAAAAGTTGCCTATGCAGATCCACGTCGTCGTTTAGACCCTAATATAACGGCTACATATGGTACTTTTAAGATTTTAACAGAATTTTTAAGTTGGGCACGGCAAAACTTACAGCTTTTTTACTTATTGTTGATAGGGTTTTCAGTGCGAGGTGCATATTAGGAAATTCTTTCAATTTATTTTTTCACAGTTTTCGTTCATATGTGTTCAGTGGATAAAACGTTTGATTGCGGACCTTATATTTTACAAAGTTTCCAACTTCCCCAAAAAATATACCAATTTTGGTATAATTCTACCAATTGTGTGGACAACAAAGTGGAACGATTTTTTTTTTTTTTGGCGGCGCCTTATTGTTTCCCCACCAATTGACGGCGGCGCGCTGATGTTTTACAATCGACTCTGCAAGTGTGGCAGTCAACTGTCGCAGTCAACTTCATGTTCAGTCAAAAAAAACATACAACTCGGAGAAAAAGATTATAAACACCGCCGCAAATACAAATAAAATTGTGTGTTAAAATTGAAATTACAATAAAAAAGCTTCCAAAAAGGTTGATATTTGTTTTATAGCAAAAACAAACGTGAATACTACAACAAATATTTGTATTGAAAATTGTTGTTTTTTTGTTTTTGTACAAAATATATAGAAAATTTCATGTTTGCATTCTCAACTTCAGTAAAACGGAGACGACGACACGAGAGAGTTAAGAAAACAAAAATTTGTATTTGAATTGCAAAAAAAGTGAAAAGTGAAAAGTTTTGTGTATAAATTATTAGTTGGAAAGTATCTTGGCAGGTGCAAAATAATAAGAAGAAGCAGCAAAAGGGAAATACTCTTGAAAAGCCAGTACCGCCAGCCAGGTACCACAGGCATATTCTCCAAGTAAGCTCCATCAACATCATCATAATCATCATCATTAAGCTATTTGGCTGATAATGAACACAAGAAAATTGTTAACAATCCAATACATACATACATGCATATGGACAACGTTTTTTTTTTTTTGTACATACATATGGCAAAAAAAATCTTGAATGTGCTTGGTTATTTATGGACCGTTTGTTCCCAATTTTGGGAAAATGAGTTTAAGCTTCATTCATAAAAAGCGGGGAGTGACGACGGCAATGACGACGACTCCACTCCCACTCCATTTCTTACAAAACCACCAACTACAACAAGAACAACAATAATAACAACCATTAACAAGCCAGCCGCTCGCTCTCTGCGTCGGCGGGTAGTAGTGGTGTTGCGCAGCAATTTCATCTGCTTGACTCCCTCCTCCTCCTTCTGTCGCCCTACCTACCCACCTAACTTGTTTGTTGCTGCCCGCGCCCTACGATGTTGTTGTGATAAAAAGCAGCAAAACAATTGAGGTGATTTGTAGAGGAGCCCAGAGGAGCCAACTGTATGCAGTCAAGTCAAGCCAGTCTTCGTTTTCCTTTGTGCATTTTCACTGGATTCCTCGGCCCATGGATGGTGTAGTTATTATTATTATAAGTCTGTCATAGTCTAAATAGATTTTGCAAAAAGAGGAGGAATGTCCAAAAAATATGGGATATAAAAAGAAAATGAAATCATTAATCTGATGGATAAAAAAACACACACACAAAGCAAGAAGCGTTGAGAAGTAAGGTGCTGCTGCTACTACTACCAGTCAGTACTGGTGTATATTCCTGTTGTTGTTGTTGGTATAGCTAAACAAACATGCATAGGCATTTAATTTATATTTCAAAGCAAAAAACAAAAGTGGTTAGGTGGTGGGTGGCTGGTTGGAGAAGGGGACGTAAGACAAATTGAGTATAGGCATGTGTGTTGAACGGGGATGGTGTTGGCTTCGCCTGGTATCTCCTCTCGCCGCTATGTGAAAAGTAAATAGATCTGTGACATACCTATCTACCTATTTACCTTATCACAAGCATCTTATCTTGTGGCTGCAATAATAATGATCATGGGACGATAATAATAACTTCTTTGAAAATCTTCATCAAAAACTACAAATTGAAAGTTCTAAAAATCAGAAAATTTCCCCATCCCGTGCTTTTTTTCTTTTTCTTCTTCTACTTGTAATACAAACCCATCCCAGTTTTACTACTTTGGCCCCATTATTTTATTTTCTATGCGATGCCATGTGGGTATGTATTTGTGTGTGTAACCATCCTGTAGAGTAAACTAGATGAACATTGTCCTTTCTTTTCTGAATTGGCTCCCATTGACTTGTGAATGTATTTTTTGCAAATGAAAAGAGGCCAGCAAGTCTGCAAAATGAAACTAATGGTATGGGGAGCCATCGCAATGGAGCCAAGAGTGCGAAGGCAGCATATGGTAAAATGTCTTTTTCGAAGAAAATAATAGATTTTTGTTTTTAAAATTTTATTTTATTTCATTTAAGATTCAAGTTTTCAAGCAAAAGAAAAATGAGGTCAAATGAAGTTGGGCAGCCAGGACTTGTTTGTTACCCGTCCTATGCCTAAAAGTATGCAATATTATCTTGAATTTGTATTTGAAACTGTAAAATCTACATATTGCCCTTAATTTTAGATTGAAAGCAACTAGAATTGGTTTAGACTTTTGAAGACCCGGCGAAGAAAATTCAAGAAACTTAGAGTTTATTTCACACAATACTTTTCTGAAGTCTGATGACAGGTTCAAATTTTCAAGCAAAGGCACAATGGGGTCAAACGAAGTTGGGTAGCCAGTGCTTGTTTGTTTACCGTCCTATGCCTAAAAGTATGCAATATTGTATATGTATTGGAAATGGTAAAATCTACATATTTTCCTTATTATTAGATTGAAAGCAATTAAACTTAGTCTGGGCTTTTGAAGACGTATTGATGCTAGACCCGGCTAAGATGCTTCAACGAAATTTAGAATTCAAGAAATATAGAGTTCATTTTACACAATACTTTTGTGACGTCTGAATATAGGACATACAAAGAAAAAAATCACTTTTTTTTTAAAAAAGGTGTGTAAGGGGACAGTATGCCTAAAAGAGTGCAATGTTGTTTTTATTCGGATTTAATATTTTCTAAATCTACATTTCTGTAATTTAAGATTTAAAACTATTCAACTTGGTCTGGGCTTTTGAATACCTTCCTCACAATAGCAACATTTAAGATTGAACTTAAAATCTTTTCTGAATATAGAAAATACAAAGAAGAAAAATCCAAATGTGGTGAGGAAGAAATTCTTATTTTCTAAAAATATATATTTTAAATATAGGCCACATAACCACGGTAATAAAAGCTGGGACAACTATTCTTTTCAAAGAAAGCCTAAAAGTATACTATAAATACTTTGTAAACAGATGCTAAAAATATCTTCAAATTTGGGGCACATCGAGAAGAAAAAGGAGTCACCTTGGAGAATGGGTAGTCCTATTTTTATCTCTATACTTGTACCAAGTATATTTCTCACCATTTTTAGACTCTGCCTATTGCCGACAGAGGGACATTGTAATTTTGATAAGGGGGTCGCCAATTAAAACACAGAGAACTTTTCAAAACTTGAATCAATGGACCATAACATCCCGATAAGAGTAACATTCAAAAATCCACAATTTCTGGAGTGAGGGTCACAGAAATTAATCCTCAATTGTTGGTCTGAGGACCCAGCACCAAAACAATTTTGCACGAGGAAGTATTTTATTATCTGCACCTAAAAATAAACCATAGATGCTAAAAATAGCGTCTTAATATTTGGGACACGTCAAGAAGAAATAGAGTGTGAATGTGAATTTGAAGCCTTGGGGTTTGTAATGCTATTTTGTTTTTGTGGGCCTCAGGACCCAGCACCAAAACAATTTTTCTTGAGGAGGTATTTTAAATCAAGAAGAAATAGGAACCACTTTGGAGAATGGGTAGATAGAGAGTAAATTGAAGCCTTGAGGTATTCCATTCTATTTGTATCTCCCTGCTTGCTAAATGTATATTTCCCACTATTTTTAGAATCAATGGTTATGTGGAGATAAGAAATTTTAATTTCTTTAAGGGGTTGGCAATGATTACATCTTTTTAAACCTGATCAAATTTAGAATAATTTTGCAACAAGGACTGTTGGTATGAAGGTCACTGAAAAAATACTGTTCAAAAATCCTTGAAAGCTACCAAGAGGGTCACTAAAAAAAATACTCTTTAAAAATCCTCGACTGATTGTTTTTCGGTCATTCAAAAATAAGCATTTTAAACTATGATTGTTGGTCCGAGGGTCACTGAAAAAAATATTATTTAAAAACCTCGATGACTGGTACGAGGGTCATTGAAAATAATACTCTTTAAGAATTCTTGACTGCTGACCTGAGGAACACTGGAAAAATACCCTTTAAAAATTCTTGACTGCTGGTCTAAGGATCACTCAGAAATAAACCTTTTTAAACACGATTTTTGGTTCGAGGGTCACTGAAAGAATACTCTTTTAAAATCTGGCCTGAGGAACACTGAAAAAATATTCTTGAAGAATTCTAATACGTTTTTGTTTCGGTGGTCACTGAAAAAACAGTCTTTAAAAGTCCACGATTGTTGGTCCGAGGGTCACAAAAATTATTCTTCAAAAGAAAACGATAGAGAGAGAGAGAGATTTCTGAAAAATAAACCCTTTTAATCTACAATTGTTGGTCATAAGGTTCCCGTACCAAAACATATATCTGAGAACTAAAAATTTGCAAAAGTATTCTTCTTTCCCTTAGAGTACTATATGAGCCTGGTCACCATAAGTATCTAACTGACCAGCTATTTGCATTTAATGTAGCTTACTCCATTTCGTTCTTTTTTTTAAAGAGAATATCTAACGTAACACCTAGCCTCCTTTCATTTACAAATGCATACACACACACAGACACTCGGAATGCATATACATGAAGATATTTTCAGCTGCATATGTATGTGCTTTTTTGTAATATTGTTAGCTTCCTGCTGCATGTACACCGGTCGCTTTGTTTTTTTTGGCACTGATGTAAGCTGACGTCAGTAAGCCTTTTTGGGCAAGTTAACTGGGTTGTTCATAATGCTTGCTTGCGCTTCTTTTTTTTTTCCTGGTTTCTTTGGTAAATTATAAAATTATGTAAATTGTTGTTTGATGGTTGGTTGGGAAGATGCAAGAATAGGCGCTAATTGAAAGCCTAAAAGTAGGCAACGTATTTCAAAATGCAATTTACTTTAACTTTTATTTAAGGCTATTGAAAAGATGAGGGACGTTGAGGTGGAATTCCCCTACAATTAAGGTGGGAAAAAATTGGTCTGGCAATGAAGATGAGACATTTTGAGCACTGCGATAAAAATATTGATCGTTTCTTAATAATATTATTAATTAATTTTTTTATAGAAAAAAAAATGTCTAGTTTAGAGTTATTTTTGAAAAATATTTTAATTCCCAATGGATACTTCAATGGTGAGCTGTTAAAGAATTCTCTGAGCATCCCTGAAGAAAGCAGATCTTTGAGATTTCGTTACAATTAACCTGAGAAATATGGTCATAACTGCGGTAAAAATATTGATACTCTTTTAATAGTATTATTAAATTGAAATATTATTTTTATTGAAAGAAAAACTGTCAGGTTCAATCCCCAATGGTTGCTTGAATTGTGATAGATTTCTGTAAACATCCAGGAGAAAAAACTTTTGGAAAACCAAAAAAATTGCGAAATATAAATTTTTTTAAGCCTCAGTTTGATATTTTGTAATCAGAGTCTAATACAGAGTGAGATGAAAAAACTGCAACCAACTTTAGATTGCTGTCATTTCTAACTCGTCCACTCGTCCGACAGCTGTTAAAATTATTCCAGTGACAGCTCATTATATTGTTTACAAGCATACAAAAGCATTTTGTTGAGAATTTTACAGAAAAAAAGTTATTAGCGATGGAATTCAAGCGTGATAGTGTGATTTCTTTATATTTGGCTGGAAAACCACAGGTGGCTATCGTTAGAGCACTCCAGCATTTAAATGTGAATAAATCTTTTGTGTCTCGTACCATCCGCTCGTTACCGTGATACTGGTAGCGTGGCCCGACGTTAAGGAAGTGGACGAAAAAAAACAGCAACATCAGCAGAAATGGTTCTAAAAGTAAAGAAGCGACTTGACCGAAACCCGCGTCGCAGTGGCCGAAAATGGCTCGTGAGCTGAACACACCGCAATATTCCATTCGGCAAATATTGAAAAATGAGCTCGGGGAAAAGCCATTGAAATTCCAAAAAGTGCAAGAACTTACACCGCAACACCGAAAGACAATAGACTCAAAAGAGCTAAAGAATTGCTTCGCTTGGCCGAAAGTGGTGAACTACCGGATTTGGTTTTCTTCGATGAGAAAGCATTCGTTGTCCAGCAGTTTGTAAACAAACAAAATGATCGTGTTTACTTGCCAAAGAGGTCTGCTGAAAATGTGCACCAACTTCGGTTGGCCACCAGAACTCAAGCGCCGGCCATGGTGATGGTATGGGCCGCCATAACAGACGATGGTCGCTCTCCACTCGTATTAATCGACCGTGGCATCAGAATAAATGCCGAATATTATCGCGAAAATATTCTGGAGTGTGTATTAAAGCTTTGGGCACGCAAACATTTTGGCCGCAGACCTTGGACATTCCAACAGGACTCGGCACCATTGCACTCAGCACGTGCCACCCAAGAATGGTTACAAAATGAGGTTCCTCGCTTCATTTCCAGCGCACAATGGCCACCAAAATCTCCGGATACCAATCCGTTGGACTATTGTGACTGGAGTATCTTGGAAAGCAAGGTTGGCACTACAAAAATACCAAATTGTCGATCACCTAAAGCAAGCGCTTCGCCGGGAATGGACCAAAATACCGCAGACCAACATTCGGGCAGCATGTGACAGTTTCATTGGCCGTTTGAAGGCCATAATTCAAGCCAAAGGTGACCTATTCGAACAAATCTAAACTTATTCTAAAATTTGATGCTATTTCTGACCTTTTTTTAGCCTTTATTCAATAGAATTTAAAAAAAAAATGTAAAAATTGTGGCGTTTGACTTTTTTGCAGTTTTTTTGTCACACCCCTTATTTTTTATACCCTACACCACATAGTGGTAAGGGTATTATGTCTTTGTGTATTTGTTTGTAACATGGAGAAGGAAACGAGATAGACCCATAGTTACTTTTGAGAACCTTCATAGAATCACTTTCTTTCCGTCCGTCCGTCTGTCCATGTATTCTTGTGAACAAAATGCAGGTCGCATTTATTATCCGATTGCGATGAAATTTTCCAAACAATATTTTTTTGGCCCAAGGACGAACCCTATTGAAATTGGTTAGAATCGGATCAAATTTAGATATAGCTCCCATATATATCTTCATCCGATTTCGGGTTAAATGTGCACCAAATGTCCACTATCAGTCCAAATTACCTGAATTTTGGCACACCCAACCGAGTTCGGCCTAGAAGCAAGAATATCAAATTTGGAGAAAATCGGTTCAGATATAGCTATAGCTCCCATATATATTTTTCATCCGATTTGATCTTTAAGTCCCTCACATTCCTACTATGCACTCCACAACCGTGATATTTGGTACCAGGTATTAGATGGAGCACAGGAATAGCTGTTTTAAATTTTATCGAAATCGGTTCAGATTTGGATATAGCTCCCATATATATCTTCATCCGATTTCGGGTTAAATGTGCACTAAATGGTCAATATCAGCCCAAATCACCTGAATTTTCGTAGATAAGACCGAATTAAGTCTAGAAGCTAATACGTAAAGTTTGGAGAAACCCGGTTAAGAGATAGCTATAGTTCGTAAAATGCACGATAGAATTAGATAGATTTTGATTTTGTACCAAATATCTCATAGAGCTCTGAAATGCCCTGTATAAACCTTTTTACGAGAGCTCTACTAAATATGCATAGTGGTGTAGGGTATCATATAGTCGGCCCCGCCCGACTTTTGAGCTTTCCTTACTGGTTTTTAATTGAAAGAAAAACTGTCCGGTTTATTCCCCAGTGGTTACTTGATTGGTGAAAGAGTTCTTTAAGCATCCAGGAGAAAAGAAACTGTCTGAAAGCCAAAATATGAAGAAGTTGTTTTAAGGCGCAGTTTAATATATTTTATGCGGTAGTAAATATACGAAATGACCTACAATTTGGAATTTTGGTTTCTTAACCCTTCGAAATGGAAAAGTTAACTTTCTGCGAATTCTTAGAAACAATATTAGGTTAGGAAAAATTGTATTACAAATCCAAAATTGTTCTGTTCTTGAAAAGTTAAAAACTTACAATTTTTTAAAATCCACAGCGAAAGATGCCATGGAGAGCCTTGAAAAATCTAAGCAATTTTTCACCCGATGTATAACATCTTGCCTTTGATTTCCAAAATCAAGCCCCACAACTGTGAATTCCCATAGCCTAGAATATTTATTTTCATGTTTTTCCCCCTGCCATTTGAAAAATGTTGAAGCTTGTTCTTCGCACAAGACAATTAACAATTGATTTTTCAATGGATACCACCGTTGTTTTTCTGTTGGTTTGATTTCTTTTCTTTTTTTTTTGGTGGCCAATAATAACAACAATATAAACATTGCTGTAGTTCTTGGTGGTATTGTTGTTGGTGTTGTTGCTGATAGTTTTATGGCCATAAACAATCGTCGTTGGTTTTGTTATTTTTCTATTGAGTTCATTTAGAGGGATTCTTTGTGGCTGTCTCATACTTGGCTTCACGTTTTCTTTCCTTTATTTTTTTATTATTATTATTTTTTTTTTTTTTTAATACCAAGAAGATATGACTTCAAATAAAAATGGCAACAACAAAAACCTTCTACGTCACAGTTGGCAGACAGAAATCTGGTGTGTGTGTGTGTTTGTGTGTCTGTGTCGTGTGTCGTTTTGATTTTACAAACATTTGGCTGTTCTCCCTGCTCTGATTCATAAAATGTTTACTCTATTGTATATAAAATAATATTGGATTTAGCCTAGGCGCATACCAAACAGATTATTCATTTAAATGCTAGACGGGTTTGAAAAAAAATACCAAAAAAATAAAAACACACAAAAATTGTGAAATTTCCCAGTTAAACGCCGCTTGCCTACGGCTGAGGTGAAAATCATCTACATTTTTTAGCTAAATAATAACACCAGTTCCCATGAACTTGCTTTCATTTTCCATTTGCAGCCCGGCCTCCTCTCCCCTCTCCTCACTTTTTTTAAATATTTTGTTTTTTTTTATTCCTCTTCTAAATATATAGATTTGTATATTCTGTCTAACGTCGTAGTCGCATTTCATTTAATTCTAAAATTGGCGATTACTATAAATGATGTCACCATCTATTTTGAATATTTTTTTTTTGTTTAGTCAAAATTCAAAATAACCAACAAAAAAAAAAAAAGTAAAATATTTATATTTTTCGCTGTTCGTTCACTGTTGTTGTTGTTGTTGTTGCTGCTGTGAATTTGCATTTATTCGTGTTCCAACGCCTATGTGTGATGTTGTTGTTGTTGTTTTTGCTGCTGCTGTTTTGGATTTCGCACATATTTTCTAGAGTAATCACTAAATAAATCATCCTCATTATCGCCATCATCGTAAAACAATAATCGAAATTTTGTCAAGTGTCTGGCTGTTTGTTTTTAGTCGTGCATTTGGGAATGCATAAACTAAGGCTCAAGGGGCAGGGAATTTTATTTCGATTTCCAGTCAAGAAAAATATTTGAAGAACAATTTTTTTGAAATAATTTTTTTAGATAACAAATCAAGATAGTATCAGTCGGTTTAGGCGACAGATGTATACCCCCAGCCTTGAGTTATGCTTATTCAAACTCTAAACACTTTATGGGGGAGGTTCCGAAGCAGTTGGCCAATATTGAGCAATACGTATCAGACCTAAGACTGATATAAATATTACAGCCTGACAGATTTGGACTATATCGAGTACTTCCAGAACTTGATATGAGATGTGTGAAATTTTTGGGAAAATGTGGAAATTTGCATGAGGTAACAGAAGTATTCCGTTTTCATACTTCACTTAATACAGATAACAAAAAAAAATTGAAGGAAATCGAAAATTTACGGGGTGTGCTAAAAAGACAGCAACAAAGTCAAATGTCATAATTTTTACATTTTTTAAATTTTTTTGAATAAAAGCAAAAAATGTCGGTAATAGCATCAAATTTTAGAATATGTTTAGATTTATTCGAATTGGTCACCTTTGGCATGAATTATGGGCTTCAAACGGTCAATGAAACCGTCACACGCTGCCCGAATGTTGCTCTGCGGTATTTTGGACCATTCCCGGCAAAGCGCTTGCTTGAGGTGATCGGCCAATGAAATCGTCACACACTGCCCGAATGTTGCTCTGCGGTATTTTGGCCCATTCCCGGCGAAGCTGGGCTTCAAACGGCCAATGAAATTGTCACACGCTGCCCGAATGTTGCTCTGCGGTATTTTGGTCCATTCCCGGCGAAGCGCCTGTTTGAGGTGATCGACACATTGGTATTTTTTAGTGTCAACCTTGCTTTTCAAATTACTCCAGACACAATACGGTCCAACGGATTGGTATCCGGAGATTTTGGTGGCCATTGTTCGCTGGAAATGAAGCGAGGAACCTCATTTTGTAACCATTCTTGGGTGGCACGTGCTGAGTGCGTTGGTGCTGAGTCCTGTTGGAATGACCAAGGTCTGCGGCCAAAATGTTTACGTGCCCAAGGCTTTAAAACACCCTTCAGAATATTTTCGCCATATATTTGGCATTTATTCTGATGTCATGGTCGATTAATACGAGCGGAGAGTGACCATCCGCTTTGATGGCGGCCCACACCATCACCATGGCCGGTGCTTGAGTTCTGGTGGCCAACCGAAGGTGTACATTTTCAGCTGACCTCTTTGGCAAGTAAACACGATAATTTTGTTTGTTTACAAAACTGCTGGACAACGAATGTTTTCTCATCGGAGTACTGCCAAATTCCGCAGTTCACCACTTTCGGCCAACCGAAGCAACTCTCTAGCTCTTTTGAGTCTATTTTCTTTCCGTTGCGGGGTAAGTTCTTGCACTTTTTGGAATTTCAATGGCTTTACCCCGAGCTCCATTCATTTTTCAATATTTGCCGAATGGAATATTGCGATATGTTCATTTTTCGGCCACTGCGACGCGGGTTTCGATCACGTCGCTTATTTACTTTTGAAACAATTTCTGCTGTTGTTGCTGTTTTCTTCCATCCACTTCCTTGACGTCGGGCTACCCTTCCAGTACGAGACACAAAAGATTTATTCACATTTAAATGCTGGAGTGCTCCAACGATAGCCACTTGTGGTTTTCCAGCCAAATATAAAGAAATCACACTACCACGCTTGAATTCCATCACGAAGTACTTTTTTTTCTGGAAAACTCTCACCAAAACGCTTTTGTGTGCTTGTAAACAATATAATGAGCTGTCACTGGAATAATTTTAACAGCTGTCGGACGAGTGGCTTAGAAATGACAGCAGTCTGAAGTTGGTTGCAGTTTTTTCATCTCACCCTGTATACCCTCTCTAGCCATATGGCTGAGGGCATAAAAAACAAAATATTCTTACAGCTAAGCATTGAGGGGTGGGGAGCAGATATTCGAGGATAATATTTTTATACCCTACACCACAAGGTGGCCAGGGTATTATGTCTTTGTGTATTTGTTTGCAAAAGGAAACAAGATTCTGAGTCGATTTAAGCATGTCCGTCCGTCCGTCCGTCTGTCCATGTATTTTTGTAAACAAAGTACAGTTCGCATTTATTGCCCTATCCAGATGAAAATTTGCACAAATCATTTGTTTGGCCCAAGGACAAACCCTATTGAAATTGGAGATAATCGGTCAAAATTTAGATATAGCTCCCATATATATCTTCGTCCGATTTGCTTTTTATTGTGCACCAAACGTGTAATTTCAGTCCGAATAGTATGGAATTTTGCACGTACGATCAGATTGGACCTGAAAATAAGTATGCCAAATTTGATCGAAATCGGTTCAGATATAGCTATAGCTGTCATATGTATTGTTCATCCGATTTGTTATTTTTGTCCTCCGCAGCCGTAATATGCACTCTGTAACAACAATATTTGGGGAAATATATCAAATACAGCTCAGAAATACAGTTGCTAAATTTTATCGAGATCGGTTCAGATTTGGATATAGCTCCCATATAAAACTTCGTCCGATTTAACTTTGATTGTGCATCAAACGTCTAATATTTGCCCAAATGGGATGGAATTGAGCCTAGAAGCTTGTATGTCAAATTTGGTGAAGATCGGTTCAGATATAGCTATAGCTCCCACATATATTATTCATCCGATTTGTCATATTTTTTACCCACAGCCGTAATATGCACTCCGTAACAACGATATTCAGGGAAATATATAAAATACAGTTCCGAAATATATTTGTCAAATTTTATCGATATCGGTTCCGATTTGGATATAGCTCCCATATATATCTTTATCTGATTTCAAATTAATTGTGCACCAAATGGGCAATACAAGTTCGAATTTAAAAGATACAAATGCTTCGGCATATTTAGTCTATTGAATTTTAAATTATAATTATAATCATAGGGTGTATGATTGAACTCTCCCATAAAACTTTTAATTGTTATGCGCAGCTCTACTAAATTAGCAAAGTGGTGTAGGGTATTATAAAGTCGGCCCCGCCCGACTTTAAGACTTTCTTTACTGGTTTTTGATCGTTTTAGTTATTCAAAATTTTGAACCTTTGTGGGAGAGGTACCCGAAGGAGTGGACCGACATATTCCATCTTCACACCAGTCCTTGAATTAATAAAAATATTGGGATGTGTGTAATTTGAAGACAATCGGACTCTTACATCACATTTTATAAGTGTTATAATTATTCCAAATTTTGACCCTTTGTGGGAGAGGTACTTGATGGAGTGCCCCGATATTGTCTATTTTCACACCTGACGTAGTACTGATGCAAATAATAGAATATGCAAAGTTGGAGCAAAATCCGATTATCCCTTCTCTTTCTGTGCACAAAATTATTTTCTTTGAAAATGTTGTCATTTTGTGGGGGAGGTACCAGAGGGTGTGGACCGATATATCCCACATTCCCACCAGACCTTGGGTTAATAAAAATATTGAGATGGGTGTAATTTAAAGACAATCGAACTCTTACATCCCATTTTATAAGAGTTATAATTATTCCAAATTTTGACCCTTTGTGGGGGGTGGTACTTGATAGAGTGAACCGATATTGTCCATTTTCACACCTGACTTAGCACTGCTGGAAATATTAGGAATTGCAAAGTTGGTGTAAAATGGGACGATCCTTTCTCTTTCTGTGCAGTAAATTGTTTTCTTTGAAAATTATGACATTTTGTGTGGGAGGTACCAGAAGGAGTGGACCGATATTGCCCATCTTCGAACTTGATCTAAGTTTGGTAATAATATTACGATGTACCAAGTTTGGATGAAATCGGATACTTCCTTCGAAAGTTATCGTGCGTACCAGCCAGCCAGACAGACGGATGGACGGACTTCGCTAGATCGACTTCAAATGTCCTGAAATGAATTTGGCGCAAAGAGACCTAGGGTATACAAGCGTTATTTCGGTCTTCAATACCTTAACCAAAATAATCAAATTTTTTAAAAAAAAAAATATTGAAAATATATTTTAAAAAAATATTTTATTCAAAGGAATTCAACGAAATGAGATACCGTTCAAATTGGCGCCCAACGTTATTTCGATGAAGCACCTTTTGACTGTTTCAAATGATATATATTCTACACTCTGTAGCTATATGGCTGAGGGAATAAAAAAGAAAATATCCTTACAGTAAAGCATTGAGGGGTGGGGAAAGCAGATATTCCAGGATATTTTTTTTTATTTATTTATTTATTTTTTTTTTTTTTTTTTTTTTTTTTTTTTTTTTTTGTTAAATTTAGCTGATAAATTGTTTGCAAATTTGATTGTCGTACTCTATCAAATAGGCAATTTCACAGATGTTACACCCCGATACGCTACAGTGACGAATGGGATGGGGGAATGAATGACAGCAACAAGAACAAAAACTATATTGAAATGTAAACAATTGTTTGGACAAGTTGTCACTTTTGGCTCTATCGCCAGCAATGGCCGCGAATGTGATAACCCATATTAAGAACAACAAAAACAACAACAAAACATTTGTTTGTTTGTGAATTCATTAACACAACTTGCCTAACAACCTGACTCCTCGGTACCATAATTAAACATGTCTAATGAATCCGCCAGTCGCTGTAGATTCTGGGTGATGGATTCATCCGACGTGGGTGGAAGCCAAGCCGAGTGTGTGCCTGCGTCCGACTTTTGATCTAGAATTGTAATAATCAAGATGTTGCGATGTGTGGGTTGCAGCGGACTAATAACAAAGTTGTCTGGCATATGTTTTTGTTTTTGTTTTCGATTACGTTTTTATACCCTACACCACAAGGTGGTCAGGGTATTATGTCTTTGTGCATTTGTTTGTAACAGGCAGAAAGAAACGAGATAGACCCATAGTTCCTTTTGATGATCTCCATAGAATCGCATTCTGAGTCGATTTATGCATGTCCGTCCGTCCGTCTGTCCGTCTGTCCATGTATTTTTGTAAACAAAGTACAGGTCGCATTTATTGCCCGATCCAGATGAAATTTTGCAAAGATCTTTTGTTTGGCCCAAGGACGAACCCTATTGAAATTGGAGATAATCGGTCAAAATTTAGATATAGCTCCCATATATATCTTCGTCCGATTTGCCTTTTATTGTGCACCAAACGTGTAATATCAGCCCGAATTGTATGGAATTTTGCATATACACCCAAATTAGGCCTGAAAATATGTGTGCCAAATTTGATCGAAATCGGTTCAGATATAGCTATAGCTCCCATATATATTTTTCATCCGATTTGTTATTTTTGTCCACCGCCGCCGTAATATGCACTCTGTAACAACAATATTTGGGGAAATATATCAAATGCAGCTCAGAAATACCTTTGCTAAATTTTATCGAGATCGGTTCAGATTTGGATATAGCTCCCATATATAACTTCGTCCGATTTACCTTTGATTGTGCACCAAACGTCTAATATTTGCCCAAATGGGATGAAATTTGGCACTTACGACCGAATTGAGTGTAGAAGCTAGTATGTCAAATTTCGTGAAGATCGGTTCAGATATAGCTATAGCTTCCATATATATTATTCATCCGATTTGTTATATTTGTTACCCACAACCGTAATATGCACTCCGTTACAACGATATTCAGGGAAATATATCAAATACAGCTCAGAAATATCTTTGCCAAATTTTATCGAGATCGGTTCAGATTTGGATATAGCTCCCATATATATCTTTATACGATTTCAAATTAATTTCGCATCAAATGAGCAATACAAGTCCGAATTTAAAAGATACAAATGCTTCGGCATATTTAGTCCTTTGAACTTTAAAATATAATTATAATCATAGCGTGTATGATTGAATTCTCCCGTAAAAACTTTTAATTGTTATGCGCAGCTCTACTTAATTAGCAAAGTGGTGTAGGGTATCGTAAAGTCGGCCCCGCCCGACTTTAGGACTTTCTTTACTGGTTTTGTTTTCGTTTTTTTTTTTCTCTTTTCGTTATCGGTCTTTAATCTTATCTTGGCTGGGATACTATTTGTGTTTGTATTTTATTTATTTTTTTATTTTTATGTAATGCAATAGAAACATGTGTAAACTTTAGCCTATTTAGCCCACTAAACAAATAAAGCCAGGCAGGCAACAACAACAACAATTTTTTTTATATTTAGTTGGAAGATATTTTTTGCATAAACTATCATGTTTTTTTGTTTTCTATAAATATTGAAAATGTTATAATTGTTGTTGTTGTTTTAGCTTTTATTGTTTACATATGAATGGCCATTGTCTGTCCATTGCCATGATAGCCAGCTTGGTCAACATGATGACATGTGCCATCATCAGTATAATGGACATTTTGCAATGCATCTCCATCTCCATCATCATCGGATCGGCATAGTAAGCATTAGCATCCCCCCCCCCCCACCAGCTCTGCCGGACGTTAATCGATTTGACGCGTCGTCCGCTGCATGTTTTGGAATCTCGACATTGTTGAATGAAAATAAATGTTTATCGTTGCTAATAATAGAAATGGTGGTGGTGGTGGCGTTGGACCTCTCGCTGCCATGCAAAACTAGTTATTACGCACATTATTTAACACATACACTGAGCAAAAAAATCAAAAAATAAAAACTGGAAAATACCTAGAGTTCATATTTTCGAAAAAATATATAATTCCAAAAACTGCTCCGGCAGTCTTTGAGGCCACTGAAAGGTCTTCATACATTAACCAAAATAATCAAAATTTTGAAAATATATTTAAAAAAAGTATTCAAAGAAATCTAACAACTGAGATACCGTTCAAATTGGCGCCCAACATTTTGCTCTACTAAATGAGAAGTAAAACCAGTAAAGAATGTCCTAAAGTCGGGTGGGCCGATTTTATGATACCCTACACCACTTTGCTAATTTAGTAGAGCTCCACATAACAATTAAAAGTTTTTACAGGAGAATTTAATCATACACGATATGATTATAATTATAATTTAAATTTCAAAGGACTAAATATGCCGAAGCATTTGTATCTTTTAAATTTGGACGTGTATTGCCCATTTGGTGCAAAATTAATTTGAAATCAGATAAAGATATATATGGGAGCTATATCCAAATCTGAACCGATCTTGATAAAATTTGGCAAATACATTTCTGACCTGTATTTCATATATTTCCCTGAATATCGTTGTTACGGAGTGCATATTACGGCTGTGGGTAACAAATATAATAAATCGGATGAACAATATATATGGGAGCTATAGCTATATCTGAACCGATCTTCACCAAATTTGACATACTAGATTCTACACTCAATTCGGTCGTAAGTGCCAAATTCCATACGATTTGGACAAATATTAGACGTTTGGTGCACAATAAAAGGTAAATCGGACGAAGTTATATATGGGAGCTCAATCCAAATCTGCAACGATCTCGATAAAATTTGGCGAATACATTTCTGAGCTGTATTTCATATATTTCCCTGAATATCGTTGGTACGGAGTGCATATTACGGCTGTGGGTAACAAATATAACAAATCGGATGAACTTTATATATGGGAGCTATAGCTATATCTGAACCGATCTTCACAAAATTTGACATACTAGATTCTAGACTCAATTCGGTCGTAAGTGCCAAATTCCATTCCATTTGGACAAATATTAGACGTTTGGTGCACAATAAAAGGTAAATCGGACGAAGTTATATATGGGAGATATATCCAAATCTGAACCGATCTCGATAAAATTTAGCAAATGTATTTCTGAGGTGCATTTGATATATTTCTCCAAATCTTGTTGTTACGGAGTGCATATTAATGCTGCGGAGGACAAAAATAACAAATCGGATGAACAATACATATGACAGCTATAGCGATATCTGAACCGATTTCGATCAAATTTGGCATACTTATTTTCAGGCCTAATTTGGTTGTATGTAAAAAATTCCATACTATTTGGGCAAATATTAGACGTTTGGTGCACAAAAAAAGGGCAAATCGGACGAAGATATATATGGGAGCTATATCTAAATTTTGACCGATTATCTCCAATTTCAATAGGGTTCGTCCTTGGGCCAAACAAAAGATCTTTGCAAAATTTCATCTGGATCGGGCAATAAATGCGACCTGTACTTTGTTTACAAAAATATATGGACAGACGGACAGACGGACGGACGGACATGCTTAAATCGACTCAGAATGTGATTCTATGCAGATCATCAAAAGGAACTATGGATCTATCTCGTTTCCTTTTGCCTGTTACAAACAAATGCACAAATACATAATACCCTGACCACTGTGTGGTGTAGGGTATAAAAAATGAGAAGATTTTTTACTTTACTATTTCAAAGGAATTCAACAAATTGGCGCCCAACGTTGAGCCCAACTAAATATGAAACTGTAGCATACGGAAATGATTCCTAAAGGCTCGTACAATAAATATTAATTGATTTTAGAATCAAAAACTTCGTTAGAACAATTTAAAAAAAAATTGGCGCCCAACGTGCACTTGTTTAAACGTGCACTAAATATTGCTTAAATTTAAATAATTTGAGACGATATTAACATCATTCATTAAAAATTATACAGAGCGTATTAACTTAGATTTTTACTTCACAATTAAAAAAAATTAACAAATTGGCGCCCAACGTTGGGCCCGATTAACAATAAGAACTAATAACATTCGAAAAAGACACCTTAAAGCGCTTTACATTTGTTTTTGTTAAATTTTGGGTCTCCAACTTCGTTAAATTAATTTTCAAAAATTCCACAAACTGGCGTTGGGCTGGACCAAATTAGAACTTTTAACATCCGATAATGACTCCTGATGGCCCCTAAAATATGTATTGCTTGATTTTAAGTCCCTAACTTCGCTAAAACAATTTTCAAAAATCTGGCACTCAACCTGCAGTCATTGAAAATTATTGACAGCATTTAAATTTAGACTTCAATTTCACTATTTCAAAAAAAAAAAAAAAAAAAATCAACCAATCGGCGCCCAACGGTAGCTCGACAAATAATAAGAACTAATAACATCCGAAAATGACACCCTACGACGCTTGAAATATTTATTTGATAAATTTTGGGTCTTCAATTTCGCTAAATAAATTTTCAAAAATTCAACAAATTGGCACACAACGTTGACACCCCGTCTTAAAAAAAATATGGAATTTGTAAATGACACCTTAAGGCACCTAAAATAAATTATGGTTGATTTTAGACTTAACAACAACGTTTAGTTAGAACAACTTTAAAAAATCTAGCCCCACGTTGGGCGCCAAGTTCGGACACTTTTTTAATAATGATTGATCCCTATAATATTTATCAAACTAGAATTAACATTATTCCGATTATATCGTAAAATTCATAAAAAAATATTCTTTTGAGATATATATTTCAACTGAGACACGTTGGGCGCCACATTTTGAAATTTTGTAAATAATGACAGATCCCCGGACAATTATAAAATTGGAATTGAAATACTTCAATAAAATAGTAAAATTCGCGAAAAATGAATATTCATTGGAAATATATTCATTTAAAACTAACCCCACGTTGGGCGCCAAGTTCGGACACTTTTTTTTAATAATGAGTGATCCGCCTAATAATTATCAAACTAGAATTAACATTATTCCAACTATATGTTAAAATTAAAAAAAATGTTTTTGGGAGTATTTTTTAATAGAACACAGTCCACTTTGGGCGCCAAAATTTAAAAATTTGTAAATAATGACTGATTCCCGGATAATTATTAAATTGGTATTTAAATTACTTCGAATTCGAGTAACGGAAAAAATATTCGTCGGGAATAGATTTTAATAAAAGTAACACCACCACGTTGGGCGCCAAATTCTGAAACATTTGTATACAAAAAATATTCTTAGAAATTGATAGATAATTAGTCCAAGCATTAATTAAAAGTCAACTGATTTCATTAAGGGACATGTCACGTTCGACGACGACCTCAAATTTTTAATTCTAAAATTGGCGCCCGATGTGGAACCACTTTCAGCCAGAATTGTGATCAGATAAATGGCTCTATAAGGTAGAGACTTGCTTTCTATAACCTTTGGCCATAAATTGGGCAAATTAAAGAATATGGCGCCCAACGTGGGTCAGTTTTAGTGAAAACCAGTAGCTTTCAGTAATAATTAAATTGGAATTTTAATTATTTGTATCTTTCAATGAAACACATGAATTAAAAACAAATTCGTTGAAAATAAATTTCAATGAAAGCAACTCTACGTTGGGGCCATATTGTAAACCTGGCGAAAATAATGATTGATCCGCAAGTAATTATTAAATTTAAATTATAACATTTACCGAAATACATCATTTTTTTCCATTGAAATACCTAATTTAAAAAAAGTTGGGAATAGATTTCAATAAAACTAACCCCATGTTGGGCACCAAATTCTGAAACTTTTGTATACAAAAATTAATTCTAGCAATTAAAAGATAATTAGTCCCAGTTTCAATGGGACTTAAAATTTCTCGTCTTTTATAGGAAAATCCGCCAAAAATATCTTTAAATAAAATCAACCCCACGTTGGACGCCAAATTGTAGGACATGCCTTTATAAAAATATATCCCTGAAAATTGAAAATATTTAGTCCATGCTTCATATAGCCATATAAATCTAAAGGTCTCATGGCAGCCACGCCATGTTGGGCGCCAATTTCAGACTTCAAAATAAATTATATTTTTTGTAGTATTTTTAAATAAAACTTACCAATCTTAAGCGAAATTGTTTCCTTAGGGCCCTAACAATGTTGGAATTCGGGCTATGTGAAGTTATATCTAAAGAGTCATAAATAAAAAAACTCAGAGGTTTTGACTTTTCTGCCACTTGTCCTGAAAAACTACAGCGTCTTGATTGCCCTAATTAGGGTTATCGTCGCAAACACATCATTGGCTTGTTCATTTGGTTGTTCTCATCTTTTTCAATTTTGCAAATTATATGCAAACTTGGTTGTCACTTTGAACCGCACGACACCTTCCACACCTTCCACACCTTCTTCTACATCCTACACCTCTTCCATAGCAAAATACCCATAGAATGGGGGAGGGACGACGGACAGAGATATGCTTGCATATATTTACACAGCTTTTTACATGTTCGGTTTCCGAAAGTAGACCAAGACCTCCAGCTCAAATGTAAATCGCATTATATTTTATGCAATTGACATATATTTTTCTCTCTATGAGTGTGTGTGTGTGCATTTGTTTGTTGGGGCTTCTCAAGTATTTTTCAATCAAAAAGAAAAATGATTTCTAAGTATTGTGCAAACATAGGTGCTGGAGGTGTGGAAGTGGTGAAGATGGCACTGGTCAGTTGCTGGTTGTTTGCCATGAAAAGTGACAAAAACATTTTTAGATTTTATGGGTCATATTTTTTTTAATGGTATTACATTAATTTTGCTGCGATTTTCTAACATTTTTCATGGAAGGCTGGAAATAGAAATATTCGATGGGAAAGTGGCGCCCAACGTATAATGGTCAAAAACAATTCATTTTGGCTTGGGGCATGGCTTAACTGTATTATATTGAGGAGTACTTTAAGAATATTTATAACCCATGTTTCAAAAGGAATAATTTAAGGTTAAGAAAAAATTTTAAAATTTGGCGCCCAGCGTGGGTCTCTTTGAATAATATCTAATATCACAATATATTGAATTGATGACCTCTTTAAATTTTGATGACCTCTTACTCCCTGGTTTAGCCTTTCAATATTTTTCATGAAAAGCTGGGAAAGAAAATATTTGACGGGAATGTGGCGCTCAACTTAAAATGCTGAAAAACAATATATGTCATGTTGAGACTTGGCTTAACTGTATTATAGCGAGGAGTGCTTTCAGAATACTTATAACCCATGTTGCAAAAGGAGCAATTTATGGATAAAAACAAATTTTAGAATTTGGCGCCCAACGTGGGTTTGTTTAAATAATATCTAATATCACAATATATTGATTAAAAACTTAACAGTACCTGATTAATTATCCTTAAATTTCCATGACCTCTTACCCCATGGTTGAGCCTTTAAACATTTTTCATGGAATTCTGGGAATGGAAATATTTAATCAAAATGTGGCGCCCAACGAAAAAGGGTGAAAACCAATACATATATTTTTGAGACTTGGCTTAACTGTATTATAACCTATATTTCAAAAGGAATAATTTAAGGTAAAGAAAAAATGTTAAAAATTGGCGCCCAACGTGGGTCTGTTTAAATATTATCTGATATTCCAATATATTGATTAGGTATAAGGATTTTGTTTGTTTTACAAAGCATAACAAGACCTTTTCCATGAGATGTGCCAATTCCGAATGGAATCGGATGTCAGTTTCCCGTTTGAAGCTTTCAAAATGTTGACCCTTTGTGGGGGATGTACCACAAGGAATGGTCCGATCTCTACCATCTTTTTGACAGATCTTATGTTAATGAAAAAATTAAGTTGTGACAAGTCTAAATGGAATCTGGTGTTAATTTCCCGTTTTATGAGCTTTATAAACATTCAGAATTTTGACCCTTTGTGGGAGAGGTACCAGAAGGAATGGTCCGAACTCTACCATCTTTAAAACAGATCATGTGTTGATGGAAATATTGAGTTGTTCCAAATCTGAATGGAATCGGAAGTTAATTTCGTGTTTTATGAGCTTCAGAAATATTCAGAATTTTGACCCTTTGTGGGAGAGGTACCAGAAGGAATGGTCCAATCTCTACCATACTTATAACAGATCTCGTGTTGATGGAAATATTGAGTTGTGCCAAATCTGAACGGAATCGGATGTTAATATCGTAATTTATGAGCTTCATAAATATTCAGAATTTTGACCCTTTGTGGGAGAGGTACCAGAACAATTGGTCCGATCTCTCCCATCTTTATAACAGATCTTGTGTCGATGGAAATATTGAGTTGTTCCAAATCTGAATGGAATCGGATATTAATTTCGTGTTTTATGGACCTCATAAATATTCAGAATTTTGACCCTTTGTGGGAGAGGTACCAAATGGAATGGTCCGAACTCTACCATCTTTATAACAGATCTTGTGTTGATGGAAATATTGAGTTGTGTCAAATCCGATTGGGATCGGATGTTAATTTCGTGTTTTATGAGCCTCATGAATATTCAAAATGTTGACCCTTTGTGGGTGAGGTACCAAAAGGAATAGACCGATATATTCCATCTTCACACCAGACCTTGGGCTAATAAAAATATTGTGATGTGTGGGGGAGGTACTGGATCGAGTGGTCCCATAATGTCCATTTTTACACATGGTATAACTGATGCAAATATTAGGATTTGCAAAGTTGGAGCAAAATCGCATTATCGTTTCTCTTTCTGTGAAGTAAATTATTTTCTTTGAAAATGTTGAGAATTTGTGTGATAGACACCGGAAGGAGTGGATATTGTCCATCTCCGAACTCGATCTAGGTTTGACAATAATGTTACAATGTTCCAAGTTTGGGTCAAATCAGATACTCCCCTCAAGAGTTATCGTGAGCACCAGCCAGCCACATAGACGGACGGACGAATGGATATCGCCAGATCGACTCCAAATGTCCTGAAAAGGATTTGACCCAAAGCGACCTAGGGTCTAGAAATGAGGTATACCCTCTCTAGCCTCTCTAGAGGGTATAATTAGCCATTACTTCAAGGATTATTGATGCTCCGAATAATTATTAAATTGGAAACGAAATTCTTCCAAATTTTGAGGGACATACATGAATTCTGAAAATCTTTTGGAACAGATTTTAATAGAAGTAACACCACGTTGGGCGCCAAATTCTGAAAATGTTGTTGATAATAATTAATTCTTGAAATTGATAGATCTTAGTCCCCCAACATAACTGAAATCAAATGTCACCAGCTCTAATTAAATGGAAAGAAAAAATTGGCGCCCAACGTGAACCCCAGGGAGAGCTTATGGCATCCAAATAGTTCTACAAGGTATAATATTGTTTCGTTATAATCTAACTTTTAAAAATGGCCGTCGATTAGGAAAATTAAAAAATATGGCGCCCAACGTGGGTCAGTTTTAGTTAAAAACAAGTATTCCCAATTGGAATTGTAATTGTTCCCATCCTTTACATAAGAATCGGAATTAAAAAAATTAGGTTGGGCACAGATTTCAATAAGACTAACACCACATTGGGTGCCAAATTGTGAAGCTTTTGTAAATAAATTTAATATCCACGACCTCTTACTTCCAGCTTTGCCAAATTGTGAAGCTTTTGTAAATAAATTAAATTTCCATGACATTTTACTTCCTGCTTCGAGGTTACACTCAAACAACTCCGGCTCCATATTCGGTGACATTGTGTCTGCTTTCAACAAATTTTAGCCATTATTTCTAGGATTGTTGACGCCGAACAAAATGAGAGAAGAGCAAATATTGCCAAAATGGTGGCCGTCTTTTTGGAAAGTTAAAGAATATGGCGCCCAACGTGGGTCAGTTTTAGTCAAAAAACAGTATTCCCCAATAAGTATTCAATTCGAATTGTAATTATTCCCAACTTTAAAAAAACCTGAATTACAAAATTTCGTTGGGAACAGATTTCAATAAAACTAACACCACATTGGGCGCCAATTTGTGAAACATTTGAAAATAAATTAAATTTCCATGACCTCTTATTTCCAGTTTTGTTTTTGTCTTGCTACAATCTAACTTCCAAAAGTGGCCGTCTTTTAGGAAAATTAAAAAATATGGCGCCCAACGTGGGTCAGTTTTAGTCAAGAACAAGTATTCCCTAATAACTATTTAATTGGAATTGAAATTACTCCCAACTTTTAGAGAAGAGCCTGATTTACAAAATTTCGTTGGGAACAGATTTCAATAAAACTAACACCACATTGGGCGCCAAATTGTGAAACTTTTGTAAATAAATTAAATTTCCATGACCTCTTGCTTCCTGCTTCGAAGTTTCATTCAAACAACTCGGTGACATTGTGTCTACTTTCCACAAAAGTTAGCCATTACTTCTAGGCTTCTTGACGCCGAACAAAATTAGAGATGATAAAATATTGCCAAAACCATATTTTAAGCAATAAAATTTGTGCAGAATTTTTTTTGTCAAGATATTCTTCGCAGTTAATTATTATTAGGGAGGCTCCCCCTAGCTTGCTCATTAACAATAAACATTTAGTAGTACTAAGTAACTTATCACAGAATAACAGATGACCCAAAAAAGAGAAGAAAAAAATATGTCTCATTCCCAGCTACTTCAAAGCATGAAAGTAGGTTCATCAAGTATGGGTGTGTGTTGGGGGGAGCTGCCTTTAAATGCATGCTTCCCAGATAATAGATGCCTCTTTTCTCGCCTTCTTCTTCTTCATCTTCTCTAATAGGTCTGGCATTTTTAAACTATATTTATCCAGAAATTGGGTTGATGTTGTATCCACTTGCCGCCATCTCCTCCACCTCCATCTTCTAGACTTTCCGGACAACTTCATTACAACAATGTGAGAAATGTTGTGAAAAGTCAGCAGATAAACAAAGAAGAAAAATGAAAGAACCAGAGACGAAAAAAAAAACTGAAGAAAATTTTGCTGTTTCTTTGGCTTGGTCTGTTTTGTTGGAATCTACCAATTTCATGCTTTGCCACTGGAGCGTAATGAGATGTATGAAGAAAAAGAAGAAGAACGATGAAAACCAAAGACAATGCATTTCTAATTAGGTTCCCTGATTAATCAGAGAGAGCGAGTTGGGGGGAAAGAGAAACTAAAAATGTTGAAGAAAAGTAGCAACAAAAAAAAAATAGTTCAAGAAGTTATTGATTGCTGGGTGAGAAAATTTCCTGGTTAAACGGGGTCAGGAGAGGGAAGGTGTTTTACCATTTGTGACAGAAATTCAAACATGGCGCCCAACGTAATGGTCAAGTAAATTAAAGGAAAAAAATATTTATGTCTGTTCAAAAAAATCATCCCAGAAAAATAAGTTTAGAAATTATTACATTGATATTAGTTTTTGTTTTAACTATCCCACGTTGGGCGCCAAATTTTATAGATTGTCTAGACGGTAATTAATATTAACCATAAAACTGATTTATTGATTCAGTGGCGATTATAGCATTTTTTGATTTCGTCATCTCTATGGTAAGTAGTGCATTCTGGTTGGGCGCCAATTTGAGAAAAAAAAAAAAACAAAAATAATTAACATTTTTGTGATGTGAAGCTAAATAAAAAACATAATAAATTTTTGGGTGATTTAAGTTTTTATTAAAAGCTGGCCCATGCTGGGCGCCAAATACTAAAACATTTTTGTAGAACTGGCCTTCGTTGGGCGTCACATTTTAAAGATAGTCGTCAAGAATTTAAGATAGATGGTTATCGATACCAAACTTTAAGCGATTTATTGGCTCAGCTATTTCTGATGTCGCCATCTTTTAGTGGGAAGTCTTTCCACGTTGGGCGCCAGTCTGAAAAATGGTTCTCATATTAAACATTAATTCATTTGATTTACCATTGAACTCCTTAACCCATAAAATATCATTATTATTCGTTCGTCATAGTGTTCAATTAAAAATGCCCCACGTTGGGCGCCATTTTTATGAAAACATTTTTTCCATCACCTTTGAAGCCCAGAAACATTACTTGTTAACCTTTCTTGACGTTGTTCAAGCAGAGCTGTCGCAGTTTGGACGCCAAATTTAATGGAAAATGAAAAAAACACTTTTACTTTCATTTTTTAGGAAGTCTATCCACATTGGGCGCCAATTTCTCATATTAAAGATTAATTTAGCCCAGATATTGTCATTCTTAGCCTTTCGTCACAGTCTCAAATTAAAGCTGCCCCACATTGGGCGCCATTTTTATGAAATAGCGCTTAGATGTTCTTGTCCATATTAAAGTGTAAATAATTTTTTCTTCCATCACCCATGTTTCTTGAAGCCCAGAAACATCATATGTTCAACTTTCTTGATGTTGTTCAAGCAGAGCTGTCACACTTGGACGCTATCTTTAACGAAAAACACTTCTACTTTCATTTTTCAGGAAATCTATCCACATTAGGCGCCAATTTCTCATATTAAAGATTAATTCACACCTGAGCCCAGATAATGTCATTCTTAGCCTTTCGTCACAGTGTCAAATTAAAGCTGCCCCACGTTGGGCGCCATCCTTATAAAAAAAAGATTTCATGTCGTTCTCCATATATAAGTGTAAATCATATTTTTTCCATCGCCATTAAAGTCCAGAAATACCATTTGTTAAACTTTCCTGAGGTTGTCCCAGCAGAGCTGTCCCACTTTGGACGCCATTTTTAATGAAAAACACCTTTACTTTCATTTTCTATAACGTAAATCATATCATCACCCCTGGGGGCCAAGAAATATGATTTATTAATCTTTCTTCACATTGTTCCAATGGTTACCTACGTTGGGCGCCATCTTTAATGTAACATCCCCTTTACTTTCATTTCATTTTCATAAGATCAATTTTTCAATCACGCTTCGAGTCCAGAAACATTTTTCATTCTCCACATTTTTCAAACGGCTGTGCCCCCTGTTGGGCGCCATCTGTAAAAAAAAAGATTATCATTTTTCCTTACACCTAAACCCCGAAATACAATTTTTTAAGCTTTTCTTCACAAAGGCCAAATATTGGTGGCATTCCACGTTGGGCGCCATTTCGATTATAAATGTCTTTACTTTAATTTCATTTAATTTCCCATCATCCAAACGTCTAGAAATATAATTTTTGTTATCTCTTTTCATAATGTCTAAACGGTTTTGCCCCACGTTGGGCGCCATAGTAACAAGTAAATCCTATTTTCCAACACACCTGAGCCCAGAAATACAATTTTTCAGCGTATTTTTGCAATGTACCCGCTGGGATGCCCCACGTTGGGCGCCATCTTAAATTATAAACGCCTTTGCTTTAATTTCGTAAATCTTCTTATTTTCCATTCCATCCCTGACGACCTATTCTTACAATGGTGATATTGCCACACGTCAGGAGCCATTTTTTACGAAAATCGCCTTTACTTTCATTTTTCCATATTGGGCGCCATCTTCAATCACAAATGTCTTTACTTTAATTTCACAAATCATTTTATTCTCCATCATCCTGACGACCAGAAATATAATTTTTGTTGCCTCTTTTCATAAAGACTTAGCGGGTTTCCCCACGTTGGGCGCCATATTAAAAAGAAAATCAAATTTTTCCAACACACCTCCTGAGCCCAGAAATACAATTTTTTCATCGTAGTTTTGCGTTGTCCAATTTGTGGACAACGAATTCCCGAAGTCCTATCCTCATAATGGTGATATTGCCCCCACGTCGGGCGCCATCTTTAATAAAATCACCTTTACTTTCATGTTTTCTATCTTGGGCGCCATCTTCAATTATAAATGTATTTACTTTAATTTCGCAAATCTTTTTATTCTCCATCATCCTGACGTCCAGAAATACAAAAAAAATTACCTCTTTTCATAAAGACTAAGCGGTGTTTCCCCACTTTAACGAGTAAATCATATTTTTCCAACACACCTGAGCCCAGAAATACCATTTTTTCGACGTATTTTTGTATTGTTCAATTTGGGAGCCCCACGTTGGGCGCCATCTTAAATTATAAACGCCTTTGCTTTAATTTCGTAATTCTTCCCCATCCGGACGTCCAGAAATATAATTTCTGTTGTTTCTTTTCATAAAGACTAAGCGGTTCTTCCCCACGTTGGGCGCCATAATAAGAAATAAATCATATATTTTTTATTTTCTTAAATTATAAACGCTTTTGCTATAATTTCTTAAAAACTCTCATTTTCCATTCCATCGCTGACGTCCTATCCTCACAATGGTGATATTGCCCCTATGTCGGGCGCCATCTGCGATGAAAATCACCTTAACTTTCATTTCGCTCGTTTCCATATTAAAGCGTAAATCATCTTTTTCCCAATCACCGTTTATTTTTAGCTAAAATGATTCCCCTCCCTCTGTGTCAATCTGTTTCAGACACCCTTCCTCCCCCCCTCAACTGTTCTACTTTTATTTCTGTCGTGAGTTTTGTGGTTGTTGATGTTGTTGTTGTTCTTGTATTATTTCCCAATATAATTTTTTGCTTTGTACTACTTTGTTTTTCTTATATTGAGAAAAAAATAACAACAAAGTTAATAGAAACATTTGTTGGTTGGTTTTTGTTGTTGTTGTTAGATTTTTTGTCGATTTTGTCCTTTACTCAGTCTGTCGGTGATAAAAAGAAACAATATTTGCAAGGATCCAGTCATGAGTCAGTCGTCGGTGACACACAAATAAGCAAATTTCCGCAAAAAAAACCTCGAGCAGGGTAGAGCAGATACTCAAACGTGTGAGTGTGTTTGGGCTAGTTGCAGAGGAGGGAGGGGTAAGGAAAGATGTCAACATTACATAAAACTTCCTTAAATATAAGGACATGTTAAGGACCATAGATGGAAATACACAACTGAAATGCTTTTAGCTTTCTTCTATCGAAGCGGAGGAAAAAACCTTTCATTGTTTTCCATTTTCTTTCAGCTCCCCGTTACTTACCTACTTAATTGCCAGCCAAAATGATGGAGCTGGAACCACGGGTGGCACTGTTGCAAGACTTACGTTTGCAAACATTCGATTCAATACGATTCGCCTCATATCGTACCGCCTCAAAGCTGCGCTACATCCAGAAATCCACAAATCTCCATCTGGTGGACATATGGAATGTGATAGAGGCCTTCCGGGAGAATGGCCTCAACACACTCGAGCCCCAAAGCGATGTTAGTGTGGCCCGCCTTGAGACACTGGTTTCATCCCTTTATCACAATCTCAATAAACGACTGCCAACAGCACAACAGGTTCCTGTCGACTCCAAGGCCGGGTTGTTACTTAATTGGTTGTTAGCCGCCTATACCACCGACAATTCGGGCAAGATACGGGTATTCTCCATTAAAGTGGCCCTGGCCACAATGTGTTCCGGCAAACTGGTGGACAAACTAAGATGTAAGTATGTCGGCTATATCCTCCAAAAAACGGAAACTAATCATCCATCTATCCATTACAGACATCTTTTCTCAGATCTCAGACGGTGCTGGCCAATTGGTCAACTGGAAATTGGCAGAATTCCTGAAAGAGGTGCTCGCCCTGCCCGCAGCCGTATACGAATCACCCACATTCCACTATACCGATGGCCTGGAAGAGCAAATATTCCCCTCAGAGAACAAGATCACGGTCAACGATTTCATGGCAACACTTATGTCTGAGCCAGGACCGTCGTGCCTGGTCTGGCTGCCGCTTTTGCATCGCTTGGCCACGGTAGAAACAATTGTGCATCCCACCATCTGTTCTGTCTGTCACAAGGAAAACTTTACCGGCTTTCGTTATCGTTGTCAGCGGTGTCACGCCTACCAATTGTGCCAGGAGTGCTTTTGGCACGGCAAGACATCGTTGAACCATCAAAACGATCACGAGGTCAAAGAGTACTCAAGCTATAAGTCGCCCAGCAAACAGATTGGCCATTCGTTGCGCAAGAGTTTCCGATGTGTGCCGGAGAAGACAAGTCAAGTGTTGCCACGATTTCCCGAACAGCCGGAGAAGACATTGAATCTATCGCATATTGTGCCGCCATCGCCATTGCCATCGCACAATGGTTTCGGAGATCCCTCACTGTTGCATGGCCTGGGTGGTCCAGGTATACCAGGCGGAGGAGGAGGTATTGGTGGTCTTCTGTTTGATCGTTCCAGTACCCTCGATTCGAGAGCGACGGGTCGTAGTGTTGATAGTGCCAATGGAGGTGGGGGTACATCGTCGACATCGCGTGTGGCAGCCGCCTCGGCCAACGATGAGGAGCATCGTTTAATTGCCCGTTATGCTGCGCGATTGGCTCAAGAGAATCGTGCTGTAAGTTAAGAGAAAATGTGTATTGGAAATTGCATCTTTTTCGAACTACACCATCACAGCAGGCGGGAAATCAAGGGTATTCCAAGGATTGTGATTCATAGCACTTTGATAGCAGAGAGCGTGGATGTCGTTAAATAGTGGATTTTTTCAGGATCGTGGATTTTTTGAAGATCGTCTGGAAACTCAAAGGCCACAAAACAAACTTCATTTTTAATAGCCTTCTAAGATCTTCTAAGGTCAGAAAACGTGGAGTTTTTTAAAGATCTAAACCTCTTTAAGACTCTAGACCTCCTTAAGAACAAAAAAGACATTTCAAGGCCTTTAAATGTCCAGAAAGCGATAGTTTTTAAATATCTTTTTCTAGGCTCTTCAAAACATTTTTAAAGCCGGAAATCGTGGATTTTAAAGTCTTTTTCGAGATCTCTTTCAACGCCTCTTTAGGACAAGAAATCGGGGACTTTTAGAGACACACCCCTTGAAGACCGAAAGTTATGGATTTTTTAAATATTTTGTCAGGGCCTCTTTGAAAGCAGACTATAAGGGGTTTCCAAGGTCTTTTATAGGCCTCTCTTAGAAAACGTAGACTTTTTAAGCCTTTTTTCAAGCCTCTTTAAGACCTGAATAGTAAAATTTTCTATTCAAGACCGGAAATCGAGAATTTTTAAAGAATTTTTCTAGGTCTCTTTAGGGCCACAAAACATAGATTTTTTTAAAGATTTTTCTAGGCCTATTCAAAACCGGGAAACGTGAATTTTTTAAGAATTTTCTTAGCCTATTCAAAACCGGGAAACGTGAATTTTTCTATGTCTCTTTAAGGGCAGAAAAGGTGGATTTTTTAAAGAATTTTTCAATGTCTCTTTAGGGGCAGAAAAAGTGGATTTTTTTAAGAATTTTTCTACGTCTCTTTAAGAGCAGAAAACGTGGATTTTTTAAAGAATCCAGAAAACGTGGATTTTTTAAAGCGTTTTTCTATGTCTCTTTAAGGGCAGAAAAGGTGGATTTTTTAAAGAATTTTTCTATGTCTCTTTAAGGGCAGAAAATGTGGATTTTTTAAAGAATTTTTCTATTTCTCTTTAAGGGCAGAAAACGTGGATTTTTAAAGATTTTTTCTATGACTCTTTAAGGGCAGAAAAATTCTTTAAAGAATTTTCTATGACTCTTTAAGGGCAGAAAAAGGTGGATTTTTTATACAATTTTTCTATGTCTCTTTAAGGTCAAAAAACGTGGATTTTTAAAGAATTTTTCTATGTCTCTTTACGGCCACAAAACTTGGATTTTTTAAAGAATTTTTCTATGACTCTTTAAGGCCACAAAACGTGGATTTTTTAAAGAATTTTTCTATAAATCTTTAAGGCCACAAAACGTGGATTTTTTAAAGAATTTTTCTGTGTCTCTTTAAGGGCAGAAAACGTGGATTTTTTAAAGATTTATTCTCTGACTCTTTAAGGGCAGAAAACGGACTTTTAAAGATTTTTCTATGACTCTTTAAGGGCAGAAAACGTGGATATTTTTAAAGAATTTTTCTATGTCTCTTTACGGCCACAAAACTTGGATTTTTTAAAGAATTTTTCTATGACTCTTTAAGGCCACAAAACGTGGATTTTTTAAAGAATTTTTCTATAAATCTTTAAGGCCACAAAACGTGGATTTTTTAAAGAATTTTTCTGTGTCTCTTTAAGGGCAGAAAACGTGGATTTTTTAAAGATTTATTCTCTGACTCTTTAAGGGCAGAAAACGGACTTTTAAAGATTTTTCTATGACTCTTTAAGGGCAGAAAACTTGGATTTTTTAAAGAATTTTTCTATGTCTCTTTAAGGGCAGAAAACGTGGATTTTTAAAGATTTTTTCTATGACTCTTTAGGGGTAGAAAACGTGGAATAGAATTTTTCTATGTTCCTTTAAGGGCAGAAAACTTGGATTTTTTTAAAGAAATTTTCTATGTCTCTTTAAGGGCAGAAAACGTGGATTTTTTTAAAGAATTTTTCTATGTCTCTTTAAGGGCAGAAAATGTGGATTTTTTAAAGAATTTTTCTATGCCTCTTTAAGGGCAGAAAAGGTGGATTTTTAAAAGAATTTTTCTATGTCTCTTTAAGGGCAGAAAACGTGGAATTTTTAAAGAATTTTTCTATGTCTCTTTAAGGGCAGAAGACGTGGATTTTTTAAAGAATTTTTCTATGCCTCTTTAAGGGCAGAAAACGTGGATTTTTTAAAGAATTTTTCTACTTCTGTTTATGAGCAGAAAACGGGGAATTTTTAAAGAATTTTTCTGTCTCGTTAAGGGCAGAAAACGTGGATTTTTTAAAGAATTTTTCTATGTCTCCTTAAGGACAGAAAAAGTGGATTTTTTAAAGAATTTTTCTATGTTTCTTTATGGACAGAAAACGTGAATTTTTTAAATAATTTTTCTATGTCTCTTTAAGGGAAGAAAACGTGGATTTTTTAAATAATTTTTTGTGTCCCTTTATGAACAGAAAACGTGGATTTTTTTAAAGAATTTTTCTATGTCTCTTTAAGGCCGGAAAACGTGGATTTTTTTAAAGAATTTTTCTATGTCTCTTTAAGGCAGAAAACGTGGATTTTTTAAAGAATTTTTCGAGGTCTCTTTAAACCAGAAAACGTGAATTTTTAAAGAATTTTTCTGTCTCTTTAAGGGCAGAAAACGTGGATTTTTAAAGCATTTTTTGAGATCTCTTTAAGGCAGAAAACGTGAATTTTTAAAGGATTTTTGAGGTCTCTTTAAGGCAGAAGGCGTGGTTTTTTTAAAGAATTTTTATGTCTCTTTAAGGGCAGAAAACGTGGATATTTTAAGGAATTTTGCTGTCTCTTTAAGGGCAGAAAACGTGGATTTCTGTTATTTGTTAAAACAGATTTAGATCTCCCCTTACTTTAACACTGCTGTGATGATGGTTAAGATTTTATTTTCCATTTATGAACTTATTAATAATTTCTTGATTTCCTCCCTTTTTCCATATAGCCCAGCAACACAAGCAATACGGACAACATTGCCTCGGATAATTCTAGAGCCCAACGTGAACTTATATCTCAATTAGAATGTAAGAATAAAGAAATAATGCGTGAAATTGCCCGACTAAGGCGTCAACAGGAAGCGGAACAAATGGCACCCGAAAATCCAGCTTTAATCAATGAACTGAGAGCCTTGCGCCAACGAAAAGGTGAGCTGGAGGGCCACTTGGGTGCCCTGCAAGACTCGAGGCGGCAGCTCATGGAACAGCTGGAGGGTCTGATGCGTATGTTGAAAAATCAACAGACCTCTTCACCCAGATCAACACCAAATTCTAGTCCTCGCTCTGGTAAATCACCACCCATGCCAATGGCTGGCGGCGGTAGTGCCTCCGGTGGCAGTGGGGGCCTTAACACACTGGGCACCTCACCCATGAGCTCGTTACTTAATCAAATACCACCCAGTTCAGGACATGGCATGTTGGGCAGCAGTGCATCCGTGGCCGGTAATGTGCTGCGCATGCAACAAGCCTCACCCTTAAATCAAAATCAATTTGGTCAAAATCCTTTAGATTCGGCGGAGTCAAGGGGAGGTGTTGGTTTCAATACCAATGGAAGTGGAAGTGAGTATAAAATCAAATCTACGGTAAACGTCTTAAAAATTCAGACAAATGAAAAATGTATATGATTTTGTTAAGAAGTCATTTTAGGAAAATGTAGGAAAAAGGTTATTTATTATTGTTGTTTTCTGATTTGGGTTTAGATTTAATGCGAATCTTTTCCAAAAATACAGTTGATGTAGCTGAGTATTTTAATCTTGACTCAATCACAAATGAGCCATCCAATGATCACGAAAGTGAACATGACAATGCCAACTCTCCCCATGAGCAATCGGCACATGCAACAACAAAAGATGAAGTCCCTGAGTCTTCTATTGATATGTTATCGACCCTTCTGAATGATCTCAATACAGGTAAATCATTGCAAATGCAAAATAACCGTTGGCTACCATGCCCAGTAGCATAGACTCATTTTCATTCATTTAAACTCTGTAACTTGGTAATAAGTTTTGCTCTTCCAACAGCTCTGTAGTTTCTTTTCTTTATTGGCTATTGTGGATTTTTAAGCGTTCTTCCTTTAAAAACACACGCACACACACATATAAATGTCTATTGCCAGCGGCTTACAATTGTAGTAGATTTCTTTGTTAATGGTATAATATAAAGAACAAATTTAAATTTTTCTAAATGTTTCCTTTATTTTCGCAAAAAAAAATGTGTGGGCGCCTTTGTGTGTGTGTAACAAAACAAAAAATGTAACAAAATAAACGTTTTTGCAGTACAAGCAGTTAAACCTCCTTCTCAGACCCGTTTCATATTGCCTCTAGGTAAGTGGCTTTAAATGTGCAATAAATTCCCATATTTTTTCTTGGCAAGCAAAGCTTTCTCTCTCTATCTTGTGTGTTGGGGGATTTCAGGAATACATTTAAATTGATAAATATTATATCTGTGTTTATGACTAATACTATAATTTTTATGGAAAATATTTTCCTTCTTGGTTATCATCCTCAAAACATGAAGTGTAGGGGAAATTGAAAAATTACTTAACATCCCAAAATGTAAAGAGCAATTTAATTGATGTACACAATACCTACATGCTTCTTGTGGTTGGTGACGAATAGTGAAATTTTGTGGGGAACATATTCTCTTTTGTCAAACCTCCCCTAAAATTAAGTATAGACGGAGATTTTGCCATAAATAAAAATTAGCATTTTCCCAAAAAAAACCAATAAATTAATTCTTAATATCCCAAAATTGAAAGTGTGATTTAATTGATATATATCATACCTACTGATTTCTTGTGGTCGGTGATTAATAGTGAAATTTTGTGAGGAACCTTTTCTCCATTGACACCCCTACCCCAAAATAAAGTACAGCAGGAGGTTTTGGCATAAATAAAAAATAGCATTTTGGCAAAAAATCAACAAATTAATTTTTAATATCCCACGATTAAAAGTGTCATTTAATTGATGTCTATCATTCCTGCATATTTCTTGTGGCCGGTGACTTATGATGAAATTTTGTAAGGAACATATTCCCCGTTGGTACCCCTCCCCTAAAATGAAGTATTGACTCAGATTTTGGCACAAATAAAAAGTAGTATTATGGCCAAAATATCGAAAAATTACTTCTTAATATCCCTAAATGAAAAGAGTCATTCAATTTGTTTTTATCATACCTACAGATTTCTTGTGGTCGGTGACTACTGATGAAATTTTGTAAGGAACATATTCCCCGTTGGTACCCCTCCCCTAAAATTAAATATAGACGGAGTTTTTGGCATAAATAAAAAATAGTATTATGACAAAAAAAAAACGAAAAATTACTTCTTAATATCCCAAAATGAAAAGTGTAATTTGAGTGATATGTATTATACCTACAGATTTCTTGTGGTCGGTGACTAATAGTGAAATTTTGTGGAGAATAAATTCTCCATTGACACCCCTCCTCTAAATTGAAGTATTGGCGCAGATTTTGGCACAAAAAAAGTAGTATTACGGCCAACAAATCAAAAATTACTTCTTAATGCCCCAAAATGAAAAGTGTAATTTAATTTATGCCTATCATATCTACAGATTTCTTGTGGTCGGTGACTAATAGTGAAATTTTGTGGAGAATAAATTCTCCGTTGATACCCCTCCTCTAAATTTAAGTATTCGGGCAGATTTTGCCATAAATCAAAAGTAGTATTACGGCCAACAAATCAAAGATTACTTCTTAATGCTCCAAAATGAAAAGTGTAATTTAATTTATGCCTATCATACCTACCGATTTTTTGTGGTCGTTGACTAATATTGAAATTTGGTGGGGAGCAATTTTTCCATTAGCACCCCTGCCCTAAAATACAGTATAACGGAAGATTTCCGCATAAATAGAAATCAGTATTTTGTCCAAAAAAAATTGAAAATCACAGTGCCATTTAGTTGATGTACATTGCACCTAGATATTTCTTGTGGACGGCAACTACTGGTGAAATTTTGTGGAGAACAAATTCTCCATTGACACCCCTCCCCTAAATTGAAGTATTAGCGCAGATTTTGCCATTAACAAAAATAAGTATTTTGGCCAAAAAATGATAAAAATTTCATATTTATGTCTCAAAGTGGAAAGAGTAATTTCATTTATGTCTATTATACCTACAGATTTCTCGTGGTCAGAGACTAATAGTGAAATTTTGTGGGGAACAATTTCTCCATTGATACCCCTCCCCTAAAATGAAGTATTGGACAGATTTTGGCACAAATAAAAAGTAGTATTATGGTCAAAAAATCGAAAAATTACTTCTTAATATTCCAAAATGAAAAAAGTAATTTAATTTATATCTATCATACCTACAGATTTCTCGTTGTCGGTGACTAATACTGAAATTTTGTGGAGAACAAGTTCTCCATTGACACCCCTCTCCTAAAACTAAGTATGGACGGAGATTTTGGCACAAATTAAAAGTAGAATTATGACCAAAGAATCGAAAAATTATTTTTGTTGTATATTTTCTCAACATTTCTTAAAACCACTTGTGGATATACAGTTTGCTGCTGGACCTCCTCTCATACCTTCCAAATCATATAAACAATAAGTCGCTCTAATACACATAAAGTCCACAATAGAATATTCTCCCTTTTCATTCTCCCTGAATTAAAATTTTTTTTGAGGTTATGTATTTTTTTGAAATTTTCAAATTTAGTTTTCGCACTCTAATTTACGTTTTGAATATATTTTCTGTATGATTGCATGTGTTTTTGCAACACAGAATAGTCCAAAGTCAGGTGCAAATAAATTTCTTGGACAATATTTTTGGAGTTGGGCGGAGATGTAGGATCATTTATTTCTTCCCATACACTTCAACATTTCCCTTGAAATTTGTTCAACATCTGACTCTGGTGTTTCCTGAATCCCCCACACTATGAAGAGTGAATTCCTATTCGATCCCTCCTGCTGCAAATAATTTGGTGAATGAGTTTGATTTGCAATGTTTTTTCTGAAAATGTCTTTGGAACTCTTCTCTTTTTTGTTTTTGTTTTGTTTTAGATTACTTTCCCAATAGACGTAAAAGACACAAACACTGCAATTGTTAGATTGATGATGTAACTTCTCCTTCTGCATCTACTTCTGTGTGCTACATACCTATATTTCTACAATATTTTTAATTTACTCTCGAAATATGCATCTCGAAAAAAAAATTTTAAAAAGAATTTCTCCTTTTCAATATTGGATAAATACACATACATATATACATACTTTCTTTCTATATACACACATATACAAATTGTTATTAATGCATTTGAATGCCAGTAGACTTGCTACGTCACATAGAAGGTGATGAGTCGGCCGAAGATGTTGAGGATAATGAAGAGGACGAGGCATATGATGATTTCGATTTGGATTATAATTTTGGTTTGAGTCTCGGCGATAGTAGTGGCATTTCGGCAAGTTTAAGGCATCTGCAACAGCAGCAGCAGCAACAACAACAACAGCAACTCCAACATCAGCAACAACAACAATTGCATTCCGCTTCTTCCGACCATGATTTCCTGGGATCAATGGCAGCCGCCTTGGCCAGTGGTGGCGTTGGTGGCAACAACCACCATTTGATGTTAAAAGATCTTGAATATCGCCTCGATCATGATTCCGAAGTTGAATTAGATTCTGATTTCGATATCGATGAAGAACATGCCCACATAAATCGTGTCATGGGCTATAAACACTATCCCGAGGTACTCATCGATGATGCAGATGCTGGATTTCCCCTCTTGCATGAAATCGGTGAGACAATCGATGAATTGCAGTTGATTATGCACGCCCATCTTTTGAAATATAGTTTGAGTTTATAAAACTAAGAACCAATTATATTTGAAACTAAATTTAAAACTTACCAATTGTTGTATTTGTGTTCCACCAAAACGATAAAAATATCAAAATCTTAAACCAAAAACCAAAGGTATATGTTTTTGTTGTTACATTTATTTTCCCCTCGCCCCATTCCTCTTTAAAACTTCATTCATCAATGCCAATTTAAAAAATGGATTCAAACATGTACATCATTTTTTCGCAATATCCCTGGTAGGTAGTGGTTTGAAAACACCTACATCTGTATCTGAAACTGATTTCATATATTTTCTTTGCTTATCAACCAAAAAAACTGAACGCTTCCTCCTGTGTTTAGCCTATCATCTTATAGTTGTTTGTAAATATATTCTTCTTGTTGTTGTTTGTTGCCTCCTTCTATTTGTTTCTCTATTTTAGAGCCTTTTCGCCTCAACCTCTTTTGTTTTCATTTTGAACATTCACATAGTGTATAGTTCCATTTCCCCTCAAAACCTGAGATCAAAGTTCATCACATAAATTTGGACTACGACTCAAACCTGTTCCATATTGTTTCGAATAGTAACTGTAGATGTCAGTCAGAACATACCATGCGTACATCATAAAAAACATAATATATACTTATAAAATGACCCAGCACGCCAAGAGAGGATCTATACATACCCTCCAGAGAATTTGAGGTTATGAAAATCAACACACCAAAACTCTGTGTGTTTGCGAAATATTTGCATTTTAATGGGTCTTATTGTGACAAAATTGAAACCCTTCCCAAAAATGCAAAATTTCGTGGTGTGTATAACCTCACTTTTTAACAAAAAGGTAAATGTTAGTCTTTTTCTATTCTCCCCGAAGTCAAAGACGACACTACTAGGTCAATTTAAAAGTACAAAAAAAGAAAATTCTTTGTGTTCTTATCTCCAAATTGTAGCATCGTGTAATCCGAAAACGTCTAGAAACATACCTATAGACATTTTGTGGTGTTTTCTATCCTGTTGAGTTGTTTTTTTCCATTGATTTTGTTCTTGTTTTTCTCTCAGATTTGTATATCTATTATTACTATCATACAATAACAACAAGGTAATGAAATTATGTGTTTTTGTCTAAAGTGTCTATTCTTTAACATTCTTTCAGATTTCGAAGACCCCCAAAATATAAATGTTGATTGGAATGATAAGGTAAATTATATGTTTTGTCTATATGTATGTTGATCTAGAGATCATTTCTTCGACGGGGGGGTAAAACAACACTGATATTTGTTTATTTAGAATATTATGTCATTGGTATCACTTTTCTAAAATGGGGGTGGAGAAGGAGATTTTGTTAAAGTTTTAAAGACTAATTTACTTTATTTTGTTACAATTTAAAAGAGGCATTCCCCCCAAAAAATAACAGTCACTCCTTTAACAGTCACTCATTTAACATTTGGTTAAAAGTCGATCTAAGAAACCCTGACAAGAAAAAGGTTGTAATGTATACAATTGGTTGTGTTATGAGAAAGAATCGAGTTGAATGAAGTAAACGCCGCTTGCCCATCGTCAATCTCTCTCTCCACCTGCTCTTTCTTAAGGACTAATATAAATATTTTATTTCTAATTAGAATGTTTTTAATATCATCTTTACGATCTATGATACCCAATTTATATACTATATGACATTTCCGATCTATAATACCCTACTTAAATAGAATAACGTTTAGTTCACGGCAGAAGAATACAGGTAGACGCATCGACACTGCTATTGGGACAATGAACTGTCAAACCAATTTTGGAATTGAATATTTTAAACGAAAAATTATTGAAAATTGTTAAAAAAATCCAATTGACGACGTATAAGAAAACAAATCAAAAATCGGCTTATTTTTGAAAAAAAAACGACTACGTGGACCTTTATAGGAAACTTTTGTCATAAGCCATTACAATATTCAAATACGAAACTTGAAAAATATCGATGAATAATGTCGCTAAAATCATCAAAATTCCGAATATCGGGAGGTACCGTTATTTGGGGGCAATACAAAGACGTGGACCTACACAGATAACTTACTTTCTTAGGCTGTAGTCTCCATTACGAACTTCAAATACCAAATTTGAAACAATTCCGGTGAATAATGTCGCTAAAATCATCAAAATACCGAATATCGGGAGGTACGGTTATATGGGGGCTATATGAAGACGTGGACCTGCACAGACAATTTTCTGTCTTAGGCTGTAATATCCATTCAAATACCGAAAATAGCAAAAATAATTTCGCTTAAATCATCAAAATACCTAATATTAGGGGGCACCATTATATGGAGGCTTTACCCAAACGTAGACCTACACGGCCCATTTTCAATACCAAAAGTCCTGCAGTCATAATATACATTTGAATAAAATTCTATCAACTTACTTAATTTCGTTGGTGAATCGACATAGAATTTTATGCTGATCCAGAATATATGTACTTTGTAGGGTCTATCATGAATATTTCGAGGGGTTGCAAACGAAATGGCGCAGCTAATATATAAAAATGTTCCTTTGGTCTTGATTGCCATTGGGTACAAAATCGATCTATGGCACCCTACATATATATTGTTCAAAGACATAAAGTCTTTGTATGGTTACCGTTTATTTGATTTTTATTACATTTTGAGGTTAGGTTGTAAAAATTATATATTTGAGTACATTTTTAAATATTTTAGTTAATTGGACAGTCATACAAAGATGAAGTATTGATTATTTGAAGGGGAAACACAATATTTTTAATTAAATGGTTCATTTCAGTTTGAGGTTATGTTATAAAAAATGGAATTTTGTAAATTGATAAAAATTATTATTGCCGTTTTTGTTTTCTTTATCTTATAATAATTTCTCCCCCTATTTTTAATTTAATTCCAGCAAACCAACTCAGCCAGTAGCCAGTGGCAGGAGCAATTTGCCCAGTGGTCATTGCACACGCAAAAGAACTAATTCCAGTAAATGATTTTGAAACAAAAGGAAATCTACTAAAACTCTTGCAAAAAAGGAAAGAAATGAACTAGAAAAGAATAAAATTAATTTAAGATAAAAAAGATTAGTTCAAATATACGATCTACAAACATATTTATTAGAAAACAAAAACAACAACAGCAACTTTTTATCCTAATTTTATCATATAACAACAAATACAAAATATTTCATATTTTTTTGTAATAACTAAATGCATATAACAATTATTATAAATAGTAATAATACACATTGGACGAATGGTTAAACATTTAAAGGAAATGTATTTGAAGCAAAAGCTTAGATTTGTTAAAAAAAAAAGTAAAAAAGTAAAGTAATAAAACGATAATTTAAAACCTAACAAAACTTAAGACTTAAAGAATATTTAAAAGTAATTAAAAATATACCAACTCATTTGCAAAATGTTTGATATATACTTTATTATTATTGAAAATGAAAAAAAAGAAAAAATCATACATATATATACATTCATATATTGAAAATCTTTGTTAAACCTAATCCCCCTTAAAGACTAAATAACAAATAGCAATTTATATAAAAAAATATATACCTTAAAGTAAACTGTTAACAAAAAAACGAACATAGATTAACAAGCAAATGTTGTAATGCTAAAATCTTGTCAACTCAAATCATAATAAATAGAAAAACAAATAAATAACAAAATAGTTGCAATATCATAACCATGAATGGTCCTTATTTTCCAGGGACCACACTTGAATCACAAACTCAGTTTAATTTTGCAAACATATTTATTATATACATACAAAAACAAAACACAAACACACTAAACTAATACATTTCCTTAAAAATCTCAAGTTAAATTGCTTTAAAAAAATACCGATAAAAAAATTAAAGAAATATTTATTTATGTTTAATATTAATAACTTTGTATATACACACATATATATTATTTAAAAAAAACAACAAACATATGCATACATCATATACATATATTTCAAAAGATATATATTACAAAAAAATATTATTAATCCAAAAATAAGAAAATCAAGAAAAATCACAGCAATCTTTAATCTACCAAGAACAAGACCAGTTAATAAAATTAAAAATAAATACTTAAAGAAAAATAACAAGAATATATAAAATTTGTCATCCACACACACATACATACATCCATCTAAATGTATGCAGCTATACGTACTTAATCCTTCAAAAAAAAAATGAATTTATAAAAAATCATAATAAAATAAATCACTCAACCAAAATAATAAAAATAAAAAACATTGACGTATGTTTTATGCTCAGTTCTTTTTGGAAACAGAAACACATCCACATTTACATATATATAAACAGAGATAGAGCTTACATACTCTTTTCATACATACCAGCCACATAACCATTCAAAAATGAATATTAAATTAAAAATAATTAAAAAAATTAAAAACAGAAAAACGAAAATAATAAAGAACTTGTAACACAACACACATTTTAATAAAATTGTGTTTTATTTTTGGTGAGAAAGGGAAAGAATGCTCCCCAATTGGGGACGACAATTAATGATACAATTCAAAAAATTATTCAGTTAAATTGCTGTTGATACTTTATTAGTATATTCTCTTATCCTAGAGGTTCCATTTTGTCCTAGACCCATCGTGAAATTTTATGTAGTATATGTTTTACATTTACACCAAAAGCCTATAATGGAATTTTGTGGCAGATTTTGACAGAATTCGGAAGTTTAATTTCATAAAAAAAACATAAAAATATACTTTTTATTCCTCACCCATAGAAATGATAATATTTTAGGGTTATAAATGCCTTTTGCGAATTTGGTTTGTTCTCAGACCCATTTTGGAATTTGATGAGGAGTATTTTTTCCTTTAATGGAATTCATCTAAGATGAAGTTATGACAGAGATTTTGATATATTTTAAAAACACTACTGGTTCACAGAAAAGTGAAGAATTCATTTGTGTGACTTTTTAACGCTTTTTATTGTTGTATGTAATAAAGTTATTGTTGTAATAATAAAGTATTAGACCATTAGTTGATTGTAATATAGAATATTTTATCCTTTAACACCAAACACCGAAGATGGGAGATATGGCTGTCAACAAAAATTTATATTTATCCAAAAAAGAGAAAAAAATGACACCAAGTAAAAACTTTTTTACTTTTTAATTTTTATTGCTATATACATTTTAGCTACAGATTTCCTCTGTTCGACATCCCATAGTTAAATTCGATATAGAACATATTCTACTTTAACTCAAACTTCCTAACTTTAGGTATAGTATGACTTTTCGGCTCAATTTGAAAGCGATATCCCACAAGAAAAGTGAAACATGTACTCTTGAAATACCCAATTTAGAGCTTATATTTTACCAATATACATTATACCTTCAGGTTTCTTTTGCTCGGTAACTCCCAGTGAAATTTTGTGTAGAATAATTTCTTCTTTGATACCATTCCCCCAAAATGTAGCATTGTGTTAGAATTCCACACATTTTGGAAACATTATTTTACCGCAAAATATGTCCAAATTAAACATGAAATTTTTTGGTTTTATATTGTAGATAACGCTTTCGTATGTTCGGTGACCCATAGTGAAATTGGGTGTGGAATAATTTCTCCTTTAACACAAAACCCCTAAAATGTGGTGTAGTTGGCGAATTTGAACCCATCTTGTATCAACATTTTACAAGAAATGGGTTATGAGCTTTTTCCTTTATTCCAATTTAAAAATGATACTTTTTTCGGTTTTATATTACAGATAACGGTTTCTTCTGTTTGGTGACCCATAATAAAATCGGGTGAGGAATATTTTGGCCTTTAATGCAAACCATCTAAAATGAAGTGTAGTGGGAGAATTTGGGCCATCCCGTTTCAATATTTTACAAGAAAATGGGTTATAAGCTTTTTCCATTATACCAATTTAAAAGCGATACTTTTTTCGGTTTTATATTAGAGATAATGGTTCCTTCTGTTTGGTGAACCATAGTGAAATTGGATGTGGAGTATTTTCGCCCTTAATGCAAACCCTCTAAAATGAAGTGTAGCGGGTGAATTTGGCCCAATTTCAAATCCATATTTTACATAAACGGGTGTTAGGGGTTTTTTCCCTTAATATCTCCAAATTAAAAGCTATTTTTTCGGTTTTATATTACAGATAACGGTTTCTTCAGTTTGGTGACCCATATTGAAATCGGGTGAGGAATATTTTCGCCTTTAATACAATATCCCCAAAATGAGGTGTAGTGGGAGAATTTGGACTCATCTCAAAGTCATATTTTGCAAGAAAATGGGTTATGGAATTTTTCTTTAATACTTTCAATAAAGTAATTTTTTCGGTTTTATATTACAGATAACGAGTTCTTCTGTTTTGTGACCCATAGTGAAATTGGGTGTGGAATATTTTCGCCTTTAACGCAAACCCTCTAAGATGAAGTCAAGTGGGAGAATTTGGGGCCATTTGAAAGTCATATTTTACAAAAATGTGGGTTATGGGCTTTTTCTCCATTACCTTCAAATTAAAAGTGCTACTTTTTTCGGTTTAATATTACAGATAACGGTTTCTTCTGTTTGGTGACCTATGGTGAAATTGGGTGTGGAATATTTTCGCCTTCAACTCAAAACCCCAAAAATGAAGTGTAGTGGGAGAATTTGGCCTAATTTCAAATCAATTTTTTACGAAAAAAACTAGGTTTTATGAGGTGGCAATGATTTCTTAAGGATATATATTATACATAACGGTTTATTTTTCTTGACGAACCCTAGTGAAATTTAATGTAGAACATTTTCTAAATTAGTACCTTACCAACTGAATGAAGCATTCTTATAGATTTAGGCATTATTTAGATGTGACATCACAAGGTAAAAATCGATAATTTCTATTTTTTTGCATTTAATCTAGTAAGGCTAATTTTTTGCTATACATTGTACCTAGAGGTTTCATTTGTTTGGTGACCCATAGTAGAATTTTGTAGAGAAAATTTTCTCCATTGACAGCCACCCTGTTAAATAGAGTATTACATGAGATTTCAATACAATTTGAAGACAGTATTTTATATACATTCAAATATTTTTTCTAATGTACTCAAGTTGGGGACTGATTTCTATGTGTACTTATTATATATACGGGTCTCTTTTGCTCGATGACCCATAGTGGAATTTGACATAGAATATTTCCCCCTTTGACTCCTGGTCTATAAAATTTATAATTATGGAATATTTGGGCTTAACTAAAGATGTTACAGCAATGGTAAAAAACGACAATTTCTAATTTTTATATGCAATTTGGCATAACTAATTTTTTGATATATATTATACATGGAGATTTCTCTTGTTTGGTAACCCATAGTAAAATTTTCCGAAGAATATTTTCTCCATTGACACCCTGGCGCTAAAATGAAGTATTCTTGAGATTTGTACACCATTTTGAAAGTGCTAATTGATTTAAAAAAAAAAAAAACTATTTCTTTGTCAATATAACCAAATTCTTCCCTAGATAATTATGGAAACTGCTTTACCTAGAGACGGATTTTGTTCGGTGACTTATTGTTAAATTTTGTGTGTAAGATTTTCTCTATTGACGTCATTTTTCTAGAACAAGGTCTAAGTGTTGAAATGTTATATTTTTTAAGGTTAGTTTTAAAAATAAAAAAACTTGATTCATTTTGGTTTGTTTTTTGTTTTTATTGATAAAACTTATTTTTTTGTTTATTTTTCTTTTATTTTAAAACATATAAATTAATACAATTACATAAATACAATTTTATTTGAGTTTGATTGTGATAATTTTTCCCGAATTATATTCTGAATAAAACTATCACAAAAAAGTTATTCGAGATGAGTACGTGATGCATTGTTGTATGTAGCTGCTAGATTAAGGCATAACAACAACAATAATAATATAATAATTGACAAAAATAATAGTCAAGGTGCAAAAATACTACTATTGTCTCGCTAATATGCCGAAGTATGCTAAGAAGACGAAATGCGTGCTATTGTTCTGCATGCTATTAATTTACTGTTCACAATAGATTTCAAATTCTTTGTAGGCCAATTCTTCACCACCATATGGAATGTAACAGCAGCCATGGGAAGGTTGTACCTTACCCACGGTGACGGTGCCATCATGTGTGGCCCGACCCACAAACAAGGGCTCGCCATCGGCTGTAGTACCGGCTTGGACAGCATTTGGTGGAATGTTGCCATCGTTGACGGGTACCCAAATACCAAAACCGGCACACAAGACTTCATATTCACTGTGGCCATGTTCACCACCGCCATAGGCGACATAACAGACACCATGGGAGGGATGTAATTTGCCGGGAATCATGTCACCCTCGTGTTGGGCACGGGCAATGTACAGCTGTTCACTGCCATCGAAACCGCCCTGCAAGGCTTCGGGGGGAATTTCACCATTGGCGGCTGGTACCCAGCTGCCGCTGCCACTACCTCCGGTGGGGGCGCTGAAACCCATGGGTGCTGACACAGCAACGGGAGCAGGTTCTAAAGGAAAAAAAACATAAAATAAATATTTTTATTTTAATTTTCTTAGAATTTTTTTTTGTCAACTCACCATCAATCAACCAAGTACCACTGGCACCCCAGCCAGTGCACACACCCACATAATGGATGGGGAACAATTCAGGATCTTCATGCGACATGAAAGCAGCAGCTTCACCCTCACGACCCACAGTAATGACATTATCATACCAGCGAATCCAAAAGCCACGGAATTCACCAGCATTACAAATGCCAGGGGTGGGCACTTCAACAACATCGGGTTTTTGACGATTTTTACGAATAACCGATTTGCTGTTCTCCCAACCGCCAAGGAACACCTCATACATGGGTTCACCCTCAGCGGGCTGAGATGTCAGCGCCAAATGGGCATCATGGCCACAGCGTACCTTGAAAGTGAACACTTGTTCCGTAACAGGATGGAATTGGTAGGTCAAGGCGTCGGGTGTTTCAATTTCTGAAAAGAAAACGAAAAAAAAATTGTAAAAATTAATCATTTATTTAATTTTAATAATTTTGTAAATAAATGTAATGTTTTTAATAAAAAGTAATAAATCGCTTGATAATCTCCAAAAAGCGAGAGAGATATTTATCATGTTTTATTTGGGTCAGTTGAAGAGAATTTTTTTCGCTTCAGTAAGATCTCTCTTCAAAGTTCCATGAACTAAAAGTTACGGCGATTGATAAGTAAATAAAATTCAAAACAATTTAATAGTAAATTTTAAATTATTTTTTTTTAATTTTTATTATTTTTTAAATTTTTTATTTTTTTTAATTTTTTTAATCTTTATTATTTTTTTAATTTTTATTATTTTTTTTAATTGTTATTATTATTTTTTTAATTTTTATTATTTTTTTTTAATTTATTATTTTTTTTTTTTAATTTTTAATGTTTATTTTTATTTTTTTCTTATTATTTTTTTAATTTTTTTATATACAACATCTGTGGGCCACTCTTCGAATAGAACATTTTACATTCTCTTCATAAACTCTATATTTTTTGCCATGCAACTCTCTTTATCTCATCCCACTTAGCTATCTCCCTTCAACTCATGTTTTCTCTTCCTCTGGGGCAAATCAAAGCTTGGCTTTGTTATGGGAATTTCGAGAATGTGCTACTTTAAAAAAAGCAAAAAAACAAATAGTGAAGTACGTATTTTGAAAACAAAAAAAAAAAACAAATTTGAAAAAATAACAACTTTTCATCAGCGTAGCAAGACTACGCTTAAAAAATTTATATTATTTATTATTATTTTTTTTTTAATTTTTATATTTTTTTTAATTTTTATTTTTTTTTTTTTAATTTTTTTATTATTTTTTTATTTTTTAAAGTGATTTTTTTTTATTTACAACATCTGTGGGCCACTCTTCGAATAGAACTTATTACATTCTCTTCACAAACTCTTAATTTTTTGCCATGCAACTCTCTTTATCTCTTCCCACGTAATATCTCTCGTCAACTCATGTTTTCTCTTCCTCTGAGGCAAATCAAAGCTTGGCTTTGTTATGGGAATTTCGAGAATGTGCTACTTTTTTTTAAAAAAAAAGCAAACAAACAAATAGTGAAGTACGTATTTTGAAAACAAAAAAACAAATTTGAAAAAAATAACAACTTTTCATTAGCGTCGTCTTGTTTGTTTGTATGGAAACTAAAGCGGGCTAAAGCATG